>NW_014556992.1:558375-619927 GCF_001313825.1 Dinoponera quadriceps | reverse complement strand
CCCCCCCCCCCAACTCCCTCCTCGACAACCGTCCTTATCTGCCGGTATCAGCTGTTGCGCAGTGATACATACCTGGTCATGGACCATAGTTAGCATCTAATGGCGCGCATAATTTATGCCCCGTACAGCATCCGAGTATACGCTTCCTGCGGCTGTGTAGCGCGACGATGACGTGAGTTAGGGCCACGTGGCCGTTAAAAACGCGAGGCCGCGCGCGTACCCGTAGGGCCCACGACGTGATTACGGCGGAACCCCGCGAAGGATGCCCGTAGCATTGATATTAAAGCGAAGCGAATCGATCCGGGAACTCGCGTTGGGATTTCGTGGATTCCGAAGATCCATTTCACGCGGCTCACCGCGTTTCTCTATGATCGATGTGACGGTAAATTTAGAACTGAAGTTAGAATTATTAACTATTTCGCTAGGATCGCGGCCTAGTAAAGGAATACTCTGTTGCCTCAGTCTCGGGTGGAAATTACGATCATGATCGGCAACGACGATGATCGAATTCTTTTCCATCGTGAACTTTGTTCGGCTTCGCGTGATCGCGGCGAAAATATCGTCGCACCGTAGGAATTCACGGGCGGTGTGTCAGTTGCTCGCAAGGTGCGCGCAGATGCTCGCACTCGGCAGGTTTCGAGTCGGTATTTCGGTCGAGATTCGGGTTGGGGAACCGCACGGAGGCTTCTTCCCTCCTCGAGTTACCGTATTAGAAGAGTTGTTTCGGGACTTGGCGTCGTAGCTTACGATGAGAGCTCCATCGGCCCGTAAACGCGCTGCGATCTTTCTTCCCGAAGCAGTAAAAGTTGTCTCCCGGCGACCGGCAGTTCATTGGGGAACGTTTCTCGTGCAAAAAAAAAAAGGGAGGTAAACATGCGGGTGACAAAATTACTTCGCGTATAATGTCCTCGTAATTACGACGAGTGGATCGTGGTAAAAAGTAGCTTAGCTGTGAGCCTGGCCAGAGGCGGCGTTCGTCGGATCATCGCGAGTGAGACGCGGAGAGAAGATGCAAACTTGCGAGATAAACGCGAAACTTCTTTGCGTCTCCGACGTACGCATGTACACGACGCGACGTTCTCTCTCTCATGATAACGCAATTACAATATTTTGCCCGCTCGAGGTCTTTTTCCTCAGGGGACTCTCCGCGGCAAGAACAAAATTGCAGTTGCTCAGCGTTCGCGATGGCATTTGCACATTCCCTTCCTCGTGACTGGATTTCCCCCGAGGTGCTCCTCTCTCATTGCTCCTTGATCCCTCTCAGCTCCTTCTCTTTCTCTCTGTCCCTCCTCCCTTTCCCGCGTTCTTCTCGCACTCCTCTCCTCGCCGTCGCCATGCGATATTGGCTGCCGACTTTTTGAGTGAGAGGGCATAATTAAACGGCGGACATCAAAAGCGGCGCTCGACGGAATCTCATATTCCGTACAAAGTCGATCGATTCAACCGATCGGTCGCGCTCTTACGACGTTCTCGACAGAAAAGGCGCGCGCGAGCGCGAGCGGGAACGAGGAGGACGCTCTTCGAAAAACTGGAGCTACTTCGGCATTCGAGGGGCCCCCCGAGACCAAACGATTAGGTCGCCGATGACGGGGCCGGAGGAACGAGAAGGACTCGGGGCCCGTTCGGCACGACGAATCGATTCCCGTTAATATCGATAGCAGCGGCGCGAACAAAAGCGACGCGCCTCCTTTACCTAAGAATCGACCACGCGCGTATTTACACGTCCATTCGTTCCGCGCTCGTACTCGCGCGTACTCCTTTTTGCATCGCTTCATCTTCGCCCGCCCGTCCTTCCCTCCCTCTTACTTTTTGGTCCGGCGGCAGCTTCGGGAGACCGGCAAGAAATCGACCACCGGCGCCCCCACCCCCCTCACTGTCACTCCATTTTTCGTCGATCGATCGAGCAAACAAGTTTCGCCTTTTTCGAGCGGCCCAGGCGAGCGCAAAGCGCGACGCTTCGAACGGTTATACTTCTTCAGCACTTTGACTTTTTACGCAATGTACTTTTCATGGTGTAAAGGCACATATATTTAAGCAAGCGCATTGAAACAGCACGTTGTTGTAATATATGGTTTTATCCCCTTTTCTCTTTGAAGTGTTACCTACTCGATCGTAGAATTCTTCGTGGTATATAAGCCTGCTTGTTACCGTTCTCCAAATTTTATTCATCGCGATTTGGGCGTCGGTACCCCTCGCAGCATCCTTCGCGAAGGTAGGAGCGTTCGAGAAGGGTGCCCGATGGCCGGGCTAATGACGCGAGAGCTGATTTCCATAAGGTACCGACCCTCCTCTTCCTGGAAACCCACCAACCCCTCGAGGCAAGTCCTATCGTGCACCGGCAACGCGAGGCAAAAGTGGCCCCGATGCTGTGGCGTAAACGACTAGAGAGAAAGGAGAAAGAGAGAAGGCGGATACACACCGCGAAGGTGAAAAAAAAGGGCAGCGCGAGGATCGCTCGCACGAGGAAAGAGAGACAGCGAGGGAGGCGCGTGGGTGCGTCGGACGAGGACGGAAAAGCCCCCGCTGCTTATAAATCAACCTGGATGTACCCCCATAATTGCAATTGTCCGCGGGCCTCACCCCAGATCGGAGCGATCGTTGCGCGTATGTGCGTGCGTGCGTGCACGGGCGAATGTGCGTGTCGAGCGGAACCTATTCGACGAGGATAGCATGAGCTCGTATCCGTTACGTCGTTGTTGGCGCAGGGCTGTAGCGTGGCTTCTAAAAAGTGGCGGCAGACTACTCTGCGAGTTTCTTTTCTGTCTCTTCTCGCAATGCGGATGTTAATACGTTACTAGAAATAATTGGGAGATCTCTTCTTCGAAATGGATATCATTTAGCGTATATATTACAATAATCGCGAATATTCCCGTTAATATCTATTTTAATCTTTAGTAGATATATTTTTATTTCAATTATTTCATTTTTATTTAATTGGCTCGTTAGAAGAATTCGACGAACATACTCATTCCACCGATGCGATCTCCTAATTACTTTCAGTCAAGCATAAGCAAGTTAATACACGCCTCTTTCATTCTCTGGCTATGTAAACAATCTAAGGATTCGGAAAATTTATGTTAGAAAGCCGAATTATCCCGGAATGTGATATTATTCGTGGTCCTCGACGTACTGCGGGTAGTTGTCAAAGGGCATGTTGCACGACTTCGGACCGATCTCTCGAACCGGAATTTCGAGAATCCGGCGAAGCCGCGGCAATTAGCCGCGCCGAGGCAGCCCAAATGATCTCATTCACCTTAAAATATCCACGTGTGGTAGCGAGAGAGAGAGAGAGAGAGAGAAGGAAAGAAAGAGAGAGATAACGAGACACGAAGAATCCTCGAAGAAAAGAAACAAAAACTCGAGGCACAGCTCGAGTTCGTCGCTCGAGCAAACGAGTATCCCGCAAACTAGTTACAGACCTGTCCGAATATTTCGTTGGTATGCCAGACGTTCCTTTTCCCTCATTCGCGACGGCGAAAGAACGCGGGAGTTTCGCATTTCCGCGGAATCGAGCCGAGTTCTCACGTCGCGCAAAAATAGCGGGAGCGATCCTGACGTATTACCGAGGCTTCCTCACCACAAGGATACTCCTTCATTTCCGCTGTGAACGCGATCAACCTTCATCCGATACATCGTATTGCTCTTTAGAACGCGTAATATCCCTTAGATCGAAACCGTTCCTACCAGTTTCGAATTCAGTTTTCGAGTACGATGATCGTCTCGCGATAGCATCTCATAACGCCTGGTAAACACCCGACGATGCGCCTGATAGCAAGACCATACTTGGTAGCGGGCGTGAACATTGAATACCCGAGATCACGGTTGGGATCAGTAATTAGCCACCGATCGACGAAGGAGATAGAAAAAGCGCGGACGGAGCTCGCGCGTTGAAATTGTCTACCATGTGGCGGGCCACCCTGCGACGATGGAAGTAGCAAAGGGTCGTCCGTGTCGAATGTCCTCTCCTATATAAAACACCCCGTATGTGTGCTTCGCCTCCCCTCGTGCTCACACTAATATGCACCGTCTCCCTCTTGAGCACGAGACCTCCGTGTCTCTCTCTTCCTCCACATCGCGCTCCCTTCACCGTCAGCATCGCGGCTCTACCTTCCTCCCTTCAATTGGGACCTTCCGTCTCGCTCTTCCTCCTCTCTCTGGCCCACGAAGAGCGGCACTACTACGGACGCAGTGCCTCTCAGTCGGACCGAGGTGTGGCAACGTCGGCGAGAGCGGGTGTGCGTCCCGTGCTGAAGCGGGCCCACGTGGTGGAGACTGTGGGAAAATTCTCATGCCGCCGACTACGCCGCAACGCGCCGACGGTGCTCAACCGGCGGCGACCGATGCGGGAACGCGCGCGCGCGCGCGACTTCCTGCTTTCACGCTTCAGGTGAGTTTCACCGGCTTCGCGAAAAACGTATCATTAGGGCGTCGCGAGAAAATCCGACGACGACCGGCTCGCCGGACACGCTCTCGGTTGAGCTCGTTTCTTACGCCGTCGCCTTCGCGGATCGTGTGATGCGTAAAATCGGATCGATACATTTAAGATTCTCAAAGGATGGCGATGAGAATAGATAGATAAATTAGAGAAAAAATAGAAGAGACGCGATTAATTAACGTATGGTAGCATGTAACATTGCTGTATCCTTCTAAAAATGGTGCCTGTAGGATTTTAAAAAATAAATTTCGCGTGTGGTCACTTCGCGAGAAATCCTTGAAATCACGAGTTTCGCGTCATCGATATCGAAGAATAAGGTTGGTTGACACGTGTCACCCATTCGCTTCGGCATTAAGAGAACCCTGAACTTTGAATTCAACAGATAGAAAGATAACGGAGTTCATCTGACTAGATTCCGAGCGATGTCGATATTCGCCCGCATGTGAACCGTTCGCAACGTGATTCACGTTGCGAAGCAGTCACGATCCTTTCGGAAGCTCATGCGCGGTGAATTGAGACACACTGAGCCCAGTGGACTTCACGAGACGAAGAGGAAGGTTAAATGCGAGGCCCGTGCCTCCCCACCAAAAAGCACAACCGGCATCGGGTGGCCACGAGCACGCCACGGGGGTGCCCATGGAAAAATTATTCATCCGCTACCATGAGCGCGGCGCGGCTCAGAGAAAAGAACGTTATAATTATTCGAGCCACGTGGTCAACTAGACGAGATTTCGGCGCTTGTGCACCTGACAAGAAGCCCTCGGCGGCGTAATCACTCGACGATGCACGCCGTGAACTTCCGGCACATCGCAGGAGCGCACGCCCGCATAATGAAAGGGAGAAATCGTCTTTCGATAAACTTACAGCAACACGATGAAACACGCTTCCTCTTGTAATAATATCCGTTCCTACTTTTTCTTAGACGTGAAACTATCTCGCGCTTTGAAAAGCAGACGCGAGCAGGAAGCGAAGAGAAAAAAACTTCAAAAGATACGATCGAGTCCGAAGTGATAAGATCAATTCGCTTCTTGGCAAGTCGCGAACCGTGGCGGGTTTCGCCATTTTTCTTCTGCTATTAATTAAATCTGAAAATCGGGCGTGGAAATTAATATATGCCTCATGCTGCAAGGCGCTGCTGCTGCTGCCGCTTACGGCTTATTAGTGTCCAGGCAATAATTTCCCCGTGGTAACGTCGACCCGGGATAGACATCGATCACCATCCGGTCGGCGGAGGGACGTGCGCGTCTGCCGCGATTCATACCCCTGTAAAGAGTAATTATCGCGATACGGTTTAGTCCTCGTTAGAAGATCTAATGAGCCGACGCATCGACTCGAACCGCCTTGCGCTTCTGTCGGAACCGATCGTGCGTGCAATCAAATCATCAAATATCGGTAATTAAAACAGATTCGCTAATTTTGCAGAGAAGGGAGTTTCTAAAATATCACAAAAAATAGTTTTCGACAAAATAATTGTTCATCCCGAAGTCGCCGCTTTTTTACGTGAAATATTTCACATGGCGCGGCTGAAAATGTCCACGAGATCGATATCGTCGGCGAGTTTTCGAAATAAGTTAGCCTCGTCCAGCTGTGGTTAAAATGCCAGGAGAGCGCTCAGGGGGGATTAAGAGCAGATAAGGATTACTATTATCTACGAGATCATATCGTCTGATCATCGTGTTCTAAAACCACCGTTCACGTTGCGCCCGGGTTGAAAGCGACGCGGCTTTCGGTTACGAGCGAGCCTCGCGCGATGCAGCCTTCGAGAGCGCGGGACGCGCGGTGAGTCGTAAGCTCGTGCCGACGACGACGCCGTGGAGCGCCGTAAAACCCGACGATTTCCGCGGCAATATATCGGAGAGGTTTAAATCGGAGCCCGCACGGTTTCTCTCCGCTCGGTGGACGATCGTATCTGTGTGCCCCATCGCGCACACGTGAACGCCGCATAATGCGCCAACCGAATGGAAAGGAGGGCCGGATGGACGTCGGCATATGGGATTGGGAGTGGTCGAGGGTACTTCGGTGAAGCTGAGAGAAAGAGAGGCGAGGAGAGAAAGGGACGATGAGCGAGAGCGATCAGTTGATCGAAGAGAGAGAGAGAGAGAGACGCGGGATCGATTCGAGCGGAAAGCAAAGAGACGACTCGGAATCGGGATGTACGAGTTAGAATCGCGCGATACACGGCGGCGAGAAGGATATATTGCGTATGTTGTTGCGGAATACTCGCGAATCAGACGAGAGGCGGAACCTTTTCACAAAACGCTGCTTCGTTTACATACATGAATGTTTCGTGAAAAGAGCGGACTTTTTATCGAGCTGTTGTTGCAAATAACGATTGAATCTAATGAAAAAAGTGAAAATAAAATACGAGGCCATTGCTCTCTCGCTGTCTTTCCTACGAAACCCCGATTTTTTTATCTGCCTTCCCCGCTGATGGAGCCCGGCCGTTTGTTCATTCGTTCGTTGGCCCGTCCGCTCACGAGAATGCGCGCTCTTTCTCCCCGTGTTTTTCTGGTGCCTTAAGAGGCGCACGTATACGTGAGAGGGGAACCACCGATAAGCGTAATTTGAATGGGTAATGGCTTCACCCGAGAGGTGGGTCCCCCGGTTAATGACGGGCCCGGGAGAGATCCGGCCGGCGAGATGTTGCGCGCCGCCGGAGCCTGTGTGATGTACACTCTGTTCCCTCCCGCCCGAAAATGCGATCGCGATTGAGAGATGTTTTCAGCGCGGCCACGAAAGCGCCGATAACACTGTTGAATGTTCCTCTTTGGTAGGGGGATTCACTTTTCCCTCGTGCCCGGTCGATAAGTAGTAACGTTGCTCTCCGAGATAAGCTAGCGCGAGCGGAACGACCACCAACGGATTTCGTTAAGGCGGAGGAAATTCTCGCTCTCTCCTTCGGATCTAGCTCTTCCTCTTTCGTGCTTCTCGGATATTTTTGGTAAGGAAAGATAGACGAATGAATGGGAGGGGAGAATAGCGTCTGCGCGATGTCGATGGGAAAAATGGTCAGTTCTCGGTTCTCGGTTTCACGATTAATCCGGCGTCCTGTAGAATTCACGCGTCGGAGGTTCCTAACAATCTATGAATAATGCATGCTGGAAGCTCTCGCGCGTAACGTCTAATTCGAAGATATCTGAGAACGAGAGTCAGCGTCGTCGGGGCCATATCACTGAATCACTTTTCGAGGGTGTACTCGTGAGAGACTCGGTAAACACGCGAGTACGACACAGTATCATAACAACGCGGGGACGTGAATGGGAACGAAGTGAGATTCTCCAGACACGCACTGCCTAAAGCGGAGCGTCCGCAAACAAACTCGAGGTACGTACGAGCCCGAGGCCCTCGAGACGAACTCGTAACCTCATCTCTCCCCGCGCGCGAGTCTCGAGATTAAATAAACACATTTGCGCGATTGTGTTGCGATCGCGTAGATCCCACCGGCGGCGAGGAGGTACACGCACGTCAAAATTTCAAGCGGAATTGCTCCGTGAGTCACGTGTTCGAACTGACGTGGAGAAATAACGACGATAAAATGTACGCGTCGGAGAGCGAAGAGAAACCGCTAAAATTAGAAACTTGAGAAAGTATTTCCGAAATTGCTCGGGAGGTTGCCGCGGTTTGAAATTGCTGGCAATTCGAGAGTGTGCTGAACACGCGATTTTTGTGTTCTGACACACGATATAGGAAATAAGGGGTAAAATTTCATCACAAATTTCGTAGCAAATCGCGAACGTAGTTTGAAGCGAGCTCAAGGTGTTCTTGAAGAAGATGTATTTCGGAGAGAATTCGGCAATTCCCGAACGGCTCGGGGGCCAACGAAACGGGCGGGAATTTCCGGAGAGAAGAACGTATGCGAGGATCGCGAGGGCAGCAACGGAATACCTTCCATGTATACAAAACGATCAGCGAGCAAGAGAGTGGAGCGGTCCGGGACGCAATTTGTAACGTTTCTTCTTTTCGAGGCGAGAGGAGAGAGGGCGAAACGCGAGGGCGACTCGCGGCCGATCGCGATCGCCTCGAGATCGCAATTAGACCGGCGGAAGAAAAGATCGCGAAAGAGAGTTGTCGAGGATGTCGAGGAGAATAACAGGTGCGCGGTGATCAACAGGTGGTTCAACCTCTACACGTCATTCTTCTGAATAATGTCTTCAGGCGAGGGCAACGGTATACGATCGATTGACCGACCGACCGATCGGTCGATAATAGACGTCTACGGAGGCGTGCGGAGTATGACGATACAAAACTGGCAATTGACAAACCGGAAGAGGAACTGCGAATAAAGTGTAGAGAAAGCGCGGTTAACGCAGCGGGAAAACGAGTGCAGCGAGGATATCGATAAAGTCGCGCGCGAGTCGCGTGGAAATGAAAATCCACGCGCAATCAGGATATGAGAAGTCGGGGAGGAGCTTTACGAACTAGAGACGCCCCCGCGTTGAACTACTGCATCGCCGGCCGACACACTTGAGCGCAACAGGTAGAATCAACAGGTTGTTTTCGCACGCCAATCGCCCTGTTACTCCTAGTCCTCAGTCTTTGGTGAAGCATAGACAATACCTGCGAAGCAGATCGGGAGTATCGAAAAGAAGGAAGAACGAGAGTCGTAGAATTCGAGTGAGAGAAAGGGAAGAGGAGGGTGGGCTGTAAAAGAAAGACGAAGAAGGAAACTTGGAGGAGACACATATACCCTCGCTATCTTCTACTTTGTGAGGTAGCGTGCGTGTGTTGTGCGCATGTGTCGCGCATCGACGGCCACACACGTACGAGCGAGCGTGCACGTGGTGGACGCGCACACAGGTGCAGCGCTCGAACAATGGGACCGTCACGCGGCTACCATTCTTCAGGGACAATCAGTGGGGAGAGAGAGCCACCTTCTCGGCGCGCTGGTCCGACCACGCGGGCCCCATGCCGCTTAAAAAGGACAATCGCCTCCTTATTTACGATTTGGACAGCTTAGCCTCGTCTCCTTCTACTTTCCGCCTTTCCCCTCCTCGTCATCTCGTCCTTCGCTCTTTCTCGGTCTCTACGAGACAACCGGCTCGTTCCTCGTGCGCCTACCTTCGGGGTACCTGGACACGAGGGGGGTCGTCGAAATCCCGTGTACACAGTCCCGTTCCGGCCGCAGGCGATTCTTGATCGCGCGCAGCACGCCCACTGTCGAATTTTTCACGGGATTTCCCGGGCGGAACATAAATTTCGAGACCCCGTAATATGCCGCGTCACATATGCTCAGCGAGAGCTTTACTGTCCGCCGTGGGTCGCGTCTCTCGGTGAAATTGATTACGAGGACGGGAACACCGCCGCGGGTTCCTGCGAGCGCGACGGGTCCGTTTCTACACCCTAACAGATTAACCGGTGTGATTAAGAGGCACACGATTATACTTCGAGTCTTTAATGTCATCCGTTAGTTGTTACCACGGGACAGAACATGTACACTAATATAAGCGATTAATCACCAATAATACGATACAATAGAATTTCTAAAAGTTATCTTTACACATACAAAAATATCGTCCCAAGCTACGAATTTTTCATTATTTTATATTTGTAAATTTTTAAGTCATCGCCCGGTGGAGCTAAAATTCGTTTCCAAGAAATCATGTATATTTCTTTTCTTACCAGCATGACGAGTCGTTAGCCATTCGAACCTAGCGCGTTTTAAACAGATAGAGATCTGATTTACACAAGATCGCTTTATCGGCCGTAAACATCGGTTCTCGCCGAATGCGAATCAGATCGTCGCTTATTGTTTGTCGGAACGGACAGATATTACGTTTGCGAAAGAGGCATCGATCGCGATCGAGCGAACACGAATCAGCCAGAGGGCCTGTGGAGAGCAACATCGTTCCCCGTTAAATTATGGTCGTCCGATACGGTCGAGGCAGCCGTAAAGCAAACGAGCTACGACTCCGTGCTCCGATCGCGTGAATTATTAAGAAAGATTTCCACTTTCGTCGTATTTCACATCACGAATTATCGCGTTTCCCTCGCCTCCGTCCGACTCTCCCTTAACATTAATATGTAAAAATTACTTGACAAGAGTATCTTTAATGGAATCTAGGAAGAAAGATTCACGAACTTAAGGTGTGGTAATCGATGTAAAGTATTCTCCGCTACCACTTTTTGTAAAACCCTGAGGAAGCAGAATTCTCCAACTCTTCAATTTAGAGACACGTATTTCTCTTTTACACTTCTTTTATCGATTCTTTATACATCACAAACATATTACATATAGAATTTAAAGTTCCCGGTGATAACAAGGATCAGGGGTGGACAGGAATGAAATGTTCGACGCGTCCCGAAATCACGACGTGGATCTAGCGACCATCGTGGAGTCCGTCATGTACGAGAAGATGAAGTAGGTGGAGAAGAACGCGAGACGCGGATAGAAAGAGGAGAAGCGCGGCCGGTGGGGGTAGAGTGACGAGGGTGGAGACGATAGAAGGGGGCAAAAGGAGGGAAGAGAAGAGAGTGCAGTATCACGGTTGCTTTATCTCGCTACGCTGAGGAGGTTGCGAAGAACTTGAAGAGCACTCCGCTTACACGAACGCGAGTGGAGGGCATTGTGTGAGGAACAGAGCCACCTTCATACACGCACCGTCCTTCTCTTCCTCACCTCCTGCTCCTCCCCCTTCTTCGCCACTTCTTCCTCGTTTAACCACCTCTGCTTCGAGAGAAGAAGTTTATGGGGAACGCGGGAGAAAAAGGGATAGAAAGAGAATAAGACACGGCGAGAGAGCGCGGGAGAAAAGGGTAGGGAAGCGAAGGGAAGGGGAGTTAGAGGAGAAGGGGGGAGAGAAGCTCGCTGAGTAAGGGGGCGTGGGTGCGCCCTTCGTGATTTACATATGCGTATTCTATACCTTATTTACTGCGTCGATCATCCTCCACTTTATCTCCTCGCGTGTGGGTTGCGCCGAAGAAAGAGTGCGGCGAGAGAAGGAGGATGCAGATGAAGGAGCCGCGACGCAGAGAAAGAGAAGACGGAGAGAGACAGAGGCGAAAGGAAGAGGTACGCGCGTCGTCTATTAGCCCGGAGCTGCCGTCGGTACCGTAAATATTGCACGTAGGCAGATAATCTTAACCTCTTAATTGCGGAGGATAACCCGCGCGCTCGTCACGACGAAAAAGAGAGGAGGAGGAAGAGATGCGCTGCTTTGATTAACGTCCGGATAACGTCGAATTATGGAAATACGACAACCGGATTGTTCGCGCGGAACACTTCCTGAGGCTTCCACAAACGGAGAATCGGAGGCGCACTTCGAGTCCGCGACGGTGATTTTTCGTTCGCTTACTTAAAAGGAGAGGCACGTAGGGGGCGGATAAAAAATGACGGCGAGATAATTGACGTGTGTCAGGTTTCGCTTTTTCTTTCTCTCCTTCTTCGTCTTTTTCTAAAGAGCCGACGCGAGAGTCTCCCTCGCGGTAACCTCGGCATGCCGCGGTTAATTGTCGTAACTGCCTTCGGCCGAGGGGCGATCGTCTCAAAACGAGCGAGCGAGTAAATGAACGAACGAGCGAGCGAGAGACAAAGAGCGCCGAAAATGACGAAGAGAGGCGGCCTTCTTCAAGGCGCACACGCCGGTTCGTACGCATCGCCCGCGATGACAGCCTGACGAAGTATTCCTTCTCTCTCTCTCTCTCTGATCTCTGACAAACGTCAGTCGAGAAAAAGAGAGAGAGAAAATGAAGGAAAGAGGGAGATACCGCGTCGCGCGCGTCCTTAATTGAAAGTTTGATTGGCAAGGGTGATTATTAATGCTCACAAAAAAACGTCGCGCTCGGGGGCGCGCGGAGACGAAATTTCACCTGGCGTCACACCGCGATTACTTGATTTCTGTAATAAGAGAGAGACTGGAACGAGGAGAGACGAATGTTAGCGTTGATTGTCACGGATAAGTTTCAGTGACGTCGTGCGTTATATAACATTACATTATTATAATTGTTGTATCATGCTTGTCGTGAATAAATGTACGTGTTACTGAAGCTCAACATGATGTTACATTGTGATTTACCCTCTCCTTCGATAATTATAAATAAAAGAATCGACACGTGAAATTTTCGATGCACCTCCATCGCCAAGTGACGAAATTATCACGTTCAAGGATCATTTCCGCAAACTTGAACTTGAAGGTGTTGAACCCGCTGGCTGTGAGCTCTACGCGGAGATAATTACCGATCATCTATCGATTGCTGCGATGTTTGCGGAAGACCGTCGAAACTTTCCTCGAGCAATCTCGCGCACATAAATCATATCGCATCATCGAGGTGGCGACACGTGGCTTTATCGACGATTCCATCTTCCTCCGCGATCGAAAGCGACTTCCTCGAGAAGCGATTCCGTCGACAAGATAAAGACGAGAAGAGGGATAAGAACGGAGAGAACAAGAAAAGAAGACAGAGAGAGAGAATAGTCGATAGGCGAACGAGCTCTCTCCTCTTCCGAGACGGCCGAGTAAATCATGGGAAGAGTATTCGTGAGAGTCTCGCGGGTCCGGCTGGAGAGAGAAGGAAAGAGGACGAAGAGGAGAGTCACGGGGTTCCCGTGGATGATCGGTGGTGAAGGGGAGAGATAGAACCGGGATGGAGAAGCGAGATAGACAGAGAGGGAGGGAGCGGGCAAGGAAAGGAAGGGGAAGGACGAGGGAGATGTGAGCTGAGAGAAGAAACGTAGGGTTTCGGTTCGACATATCAGCCCGAGGTGGTCACGAGTCCCGGAGTCGAGGTGGAGGGCCCACTAGTGGGTGGGACCCTCCACTTCGTGCCTCTCTACCAAGCTCTTTCCCTCCTCCGATACGGTCGGCGCGAGTCCTCTCTCTCTCTCTCTTTCCCTCTGCCTTCGTCCAGCCGCGCGCGCACTTCCCAGCTTCGTGCCTAACGACAGCTTCGCCTAAAGCGGCTGAAGTTGAGAGATCGGAGTTCTAAAGTTGCCGGAGAGTCGGTTTCACATCTATCGCGGTTACGTTGCGCAGCGCGAAAGTGACAGTCATTATCCCGCCGCGGGAAGAAAGTATACCGAGCGAAAGGGGGGAGACAAAAGGCGAAAGAGCAGATAAGAGGCGGGAGAGGAACGAGACACGATCGGTCCTTCGGTCCCGCTACGCGACCGAAACGGATTTAGCGGTTCGTCGCTCAGTCATTAAATTTGTGCCATCGCGAAAATCGAGATTCTTCTGAAAAGAGAAGCTACCGCGAAGTCGTCTCCGGTTCCCGGAGTTATTCGTGCTCTCGGTTCCTAGATCGGTTGCACGCACGCACGCACGCACACACGCGAAGGTCGCGTAGCGATACGAGGGAAGGTTGAGAGAGGCCAAGGAGGAGGTGGAGCATGTAGAAGTTCTCCTCCAACGCGTGGCGCGTCTTTGCTCTTGTTGGCTTGTCTCTCCTTCCACAGGCGGCGGCGGCGGCAACAAAACCGCCGTGACTCGCACAACTCGCTCGGGGACCGAACAAAAACCACTTTGTTCTAAGGTAAACCCACCTTAGGCGTATATGTGCGCCCCGCCGAGGCCGCGAAGATGCCCCGACGAAGGAGAGAGAGGCTAGACACCTTCCTCCGCGAAGCGGCGAAAAAGCGAGACGAATCGACCGGAAATTGTCTTTGATGATCTCTTTTCTCTCTTCCGTGCTTCTCGCCTTTCCTTCCTCTTAACTCTTTCCTTCTTCATTTCTCTTTCATTTAATCGATAAATCGCGCTGCTGGCTTCTTGAAACAATCCATCTCATACGCAAATTAAAAAAAATGTCGACTCAGCTTAAAATAGCTTAGTATAATATTTTTCTCGTAGGAGTAATATTATAATTTTCAGTAATTGATCACTGAATTTTCATAAAAAGACATTCAACAAGTATGCTGATTTTATATTAAATCGTTTTGTGCGGTGGTGGAGAATAAATCATACTTGCGAGATCATCGAGGAAAGAATGAAGAGTCATTGATAAGAGAAAGGTTAAGTTGATGTTGCACCTCACTTTGTCGCGTTACGAAATTCGATTTGTACTATTTTCCGGACCGTTGACGAGTCGAGATTAATGCGTCCGTTTCGGCCGAATCGGACATAATCGCGGACATTGTGCACGGCTCAATGACGATTATTTATACGAAGGTAAAACCGCGGCGCGCCGGTGATGTACGCGCCGGGGATCGATGTAGAATCAATGGTCCCTTTGACAGAGACGAACTGCGTGACGTCCTATCGAACGAAGACACCCACTGCTCTATTCTCCTTGCCTCTCCTCGCTGCTGCGTCACGCAACATATCTCTGTCGGTGCGAGCCATTATCGATTTGCGATGCACGAATGCGCGTTTGCTCTCCGCAGAATGGCTGAATAACGCGAGAACGAACCCCGCCTACTTTTCCTCCCGCGTACAATTCAAGTGATGCCGACCAATCCGACCCCGTTTGATGTTGAACACTATGAAGCGCTAGAAATCCGTATCGCGAAAGAAAAAGTCTCAGAATTCGCAAATATCCCGAATCATTCGTCGAAATCAACACTTTGACTGCTGGACTTATTTCCACAAATTGCGCAAAAGCTTAATTGGTAATTGCATTAGTAAAAGAAAATTAGTGAATGATTTAATTAATAAATTTATTAAAAGAATAAGTAAAAAGATACGATAGAGAAATATATTTTGTCTCTCTATTGGTGACCATGCGATCAATTTTTCAAGCGAAATTAATTCTACGCGACTTAATGAGGCGCTGTAATGTTATAATATCGATAACCGATGATCGTCACGGCATTCAACGTGTTAACTGAGATTTCGATTATTCGGATATCGATTAACTCAGGGGAGACATATCTAAGGGAATTCGTAGATCTCTTGACGGGAACGTAACGGCGCACAAGGTGCGCGCGCCAACGCGTCCGTTCGAGAGTTTATGTTCCCCGCCATCAATGTTACATATAAAATCGACGAGCAATATGTAGCTGCACGATTATCCCGAGCACGAGGGAGGGTTAAGTGCCGATCGCGGTATCGGGGACACATCGATGCGGTCGACCGGTGTTCCCTTGGTCGAATTTGAATTTCAACAGCGGCTCGGAACGAAACACACACGGAACCCGGGGGCTGTGTCGCGAGTTCCAGTTTCGGTGGACGATTTACCGCTCACGGACAAGAGGAAGAGGAGCCGTTCGAGGCCGCTCGTGTATCCGATAACCCAATAGCCGAACGGGTTGTTCTCGTCGTCGTCTGCGTAGAGAAAGAGGGAGGGGGACTCCGAGTCCGCATAAATTTGCATAGAACTGGGCGCGCCCTTTTGAGCTCGCGTTCGCTCCGACACTTTCTCGGCCGAACGTGGTCCCTGCGAAGCGGCACGAGCTCTCGTGTTTCTCGTTTTCGAGACGACGGCGGCAAAAGTGCGCAGAAAAGAGCAACGCGCTCTTAATAAGGCGCGCGAAGATCTCGGGGGCGAGGAGAGGTGGGCGTGGATCCGTCTCGCGTCCTGGCGAAATCGAAGGGCGGTCTACGCAAAATTCTCGTTTCACCACGGCCGCTTTTAATTTGCGCTCCATTATGCCGCTGACACGAGTCGTCTATGTCGGGCATTGTCGCGAATATCAAAGTCATCCCTTAACGCCAATGATTTGTGCTTCGAGTAATTACGTTCTCCCGTGAACGCGATGCGGGGGAAATTAACGCGATCGAGCCGTCGTAGAATTTTCATTGCTGCAACAACGGTGATTTCGATAGTGGTTATCGCATTGTTTGTTGTGACTCCACCGGATCGCTTCTTCATCTTATCTAGCCGGCGAATCAAGAACGAGCTTACGACTACCGCATCGAACGCGCGCTTTCATTCCCGCCACAAAGGATCGCCGGTGAAATATACGCGAGCGGAAGTCCGCGGAAACGCGTCGCACCTCGTCACGCGCGATTTGAAGAAGGAGGATGTCGTTGACAAAAGGACGACGTTGCGTGTCGTGTGCGTTTTATTCGTCCTGCGACCGCCACGGGACGTTTAAGGAAGCGCGCTCCTCTCTCTTTCTTTTGCTGGCCCCGCTGATCGATTAATGACGGAGCTTTAAGGGAAAAGGGGATGCTTGCCTTTAAGGTTGCACCACGGCGCGCGAGGAGTGGTTCCACCCACAAAGGGGCCCTAATGGCGCCGCATTTACCAGTGACTTACGCGTTCGCCCATGATAAATAAATCTACGCGGCGCATTATATGCCGCGGTTCCCGCTGTCGGCCCGGCCGTGATTAATGTCGCTCTCGCACACGACACGCCGTGCGTATACGCGCGTGAGCAGCACGGAATTCTCGTCAAACCGAAGGAGCGTCTCGTTTCGTCCGTCGAAACCGGGACCGACGCTGAACTCGCCGATATATCCCGTTTCATCTTCGTTGCTGAAGACCGAACGTCACGTCTATTTACCTTTCGGAAACTTCGGTAAAACTCGACGCAATGATGAAGTCCAAACGCTACGTGAGATCTGCCGCCAACCGAAGAGAAAAGAACATCGTGAGCCTAGTCGGTCTTTTCAACGAGGACGCGAGGGCGCACGCGATGCGCTAACGCGCGCATTCGTGTTGCTTCCTGAGCTGGCGAGTGAGGCGAGTCTCGCGTACGGACGTCCTTGGGAACGTCCGCCGCAGAATAACTCTGTAGCGCAATGGCAAACAATAAAAAAAAACGGCCGTAGATATTTCCATAGCGAGCTGCCGGTTGGAGTAAAAAGCAAACACACAATGGCATTTTTTTCCTAGTTTATTCTCTCTCTTTCTTTTTCTCTGCATTTTTCGCGTTCGTCTTCGAGAAGTAGAGAAGCTCTGTAGGGAATCTCTCTCTCTCGATTCATACTCCGTCATTGTCAATATTTACGGATGCGAGCGGCCGTATAGCGTACGTGTTACGGATACACACGGACACAGATGAGATGCGGGATGGATATATACCGAATGAATCGTTCGCATGCGATGCACTCGCGAGGAGAGTCGCACGAACCGGCAGCAGCAACTCGGCTTGTACCGTTAGACGCGAACCGAAAGTTCTATCAATTCGATGTAATGCGCGCAACCAATGCCAATCGCGGCACGAACTCGCGTCATTCCCGCGCGATTTGTCGACGCCAACGCGAAGCATGTACCGACACGCGGCAAGAATCACTCTATCCACCATCGGGGAATCCCTCGCACGCGGCCAGTCGCGAATACAAAATTACGTCGTGCCGGTAGTTTCGAGTATCGCCGACGTGATGTTTGCGCAGATCTCTCCGCGCGTAAACACCACCAACTACGCAAATATGAAGAAATTGTGTCATACTTCGGAGCACCGGTATTCCGCACACGCTGAATCTGAATTTCCTCTTGATAATGTGTACTTACGGTAGGAAATTTTATAACACACGTGGGCGATACTATCTCTCGGGGGAGCGATTACTCGGTGATTTCGCGAGATGACATTCGCTTCGTTATTTCCACGAGCAAAGAGCGTCGCGTTACAACGTAGAGACACGAAAAATCCAGGTGCAAACTACGCTCGCGTAAAATACATATTGTCGTGCGTAGATTACACTTAAAGAACGATAGCAGATACGGTGTAGAGATAAGTGCGGACTGCCGCTGCTTACACCTAAATGACCACGAGCGCAGGCCACGAGTTATTCCGCGAGCCTGTAAATCCAGCATAAAGATACAAATCGAGAAGCGGGAGAGAGCCGCATAAGAAGGACCATAAAGTCGGTTTATCCGCCGAGCGGCTCTCGAGCGCGCTCCCGGTTCTTACTTTGCTGCACCCCGCCGTCCAACGATCTCCTCTTCCTCTAGCGCGGTAACGCGAAAAAGGCACGGTAATTAAGGAAGATAGAAATCGCCCCTTAAAGCGTTCTTAACAGCAGGAGGCGAACGCGCGGTCCGCCTCCACCGTAGGTAACCTTCGACGGTTAAAGCGCTTCTCTCCGCTTCCCGTTGGCTCGGAGCGGACGATATTTGCATCTCGGAAATGCATGCCGCTCGTCGGGAGATGAATCAGATTGCCGCGTGAGTCGTTTTAATTACGATCTACTAATTGCGATAATTGCAGATAAAACATGGCGCCGCGGTAACGCTCGATACGATGAGAGCGATATTCGTGGCAGTCGTGGCGACATCGCCGAAGAATGACACTCGCGTGTCCAATTTCGGAGCAACCGATACGTATCAAGAAATCCCCTTCTTTTCCGATATCTCGCTCAAAAAGTGAAATTCATGATCTCGTGTCTTTTGACATTACGATGCCACGGAGAAATGCGGGGAATTTATCCAAGAAAATTGTATAGGTGTCAAAAATCAATACAGTTAGGCCCATGAAAGCCAGACGCTAAAACTACTAGATGCGTCAAAATGTTAGAGAAAAAAAACTTCATCTTCAATTAAATAGTAAATTCGATTTACTATTTAATTACATCTTATGAGATGAAATGTTTCTTCTTTTTTAATATTTCAACCCACTTAATTCTAGCGTTTGGCTATCGTAGGCTTAACCATATTGTTCTTTTATTTTTTAATCTAAAAGCTTGTGGATTTTTAGTGAATTTGTTTGTAGATATCATTTCGGCGAAAATACGACGGCGCACTCGGTCCCGTTCGTGTTCCTCCTCGCGATATGTGTGTGACCACAGGGTTAACAAAGATTATAAAATCACCGAGAAATTCCACGCGCGATAATACTCATAAGTTATAATTATATATTTCGCATCGGGGAAAAAATGGATTTCAATCTTCGCTGAATGTGGGATACCTCGCGCGTGCAAGCAATTCGCCTTTGAACCGCGATCTATTCCGGAAAAGGGTACGCGTGAGACGCGGCGCACGGGAGATACGCGGACGTAACTTTATAGCCTGTGACACCATCGCGGACGCGCGGGCTCCTCAATTACGTGCGCGATCTCGCCGACGATGCACCGCCGCGGCGCGCGTGGGTTCGAAGGCACCGTTACTTCACAGGCCGAGAAATTCCATCAGCGCCGGGGGGCCCGATGGAAATTGGAAGCTTTCACGCGCTACCGACACCCACGTGTGCGCTCGCACGCACTATCTCGACTCTAGGGACCGATTAAAATTAATAAGTGCATTCTGCCGCGCGCATCTGCATACTGATCCGGCCGCGGCTCGAGGTGCTAACGAGGCTATTCTTCTTCCACTTCTCTCTTGTATGTCCAGACCCGACTTTTCTTGTGATCTACGCCGAGATGCAGGGAGGAAGAGAGGAGAAAGAGAGTCGTTATGACTAGCCGTGCAACGGAGGAATTATTAATTCAATGGCGACGAAGCTCGTCGCATCACAGATAAAAGCTGTGTTCGCGTGAAATGTACGTTGAAATATTTTCTACAAAATATATTGGGTGAATAAGCTTCTTTTTCTACCGATATTTAAATTCGAAGCTCAATATCGCTCTCAAGGGATATTCGGAAATGGCAAGGGAGTTTTTCCAAATCTGTTAGCGTCAAAAGCTCTTGCGTTAGAATCGCGCATTTCCGCTCCGCAAAGTATACGTAGAAAAGAATTAGTATTAATTCAAGATCCATATTCTCATAAGCAAGAATATATAATCTCGTATAAAGATAAAACTTGTTTACATGAAGAAATTCAATACAGTTCAACTAAAAATATTTTCTTTTTATTACTCGAGAATAATTTTCACGAATTGAAAGGAAAAAGTATCGGATAGAACGATATCTTCAAACTAATAACAGTATCAATTTGAACATATCGTTCTCTCGATTCAATATTTTTCCTCTCAATTCATAAATATTATTTTTATGATAACAAGACGATATTTTTAGTGGAGCTATATAAAATTTCCTTATGTGAGTCTTATCTTCACACAAGATTATATACTCTAGTTTATATATGAGAATATGACTCTTTTGAATCGATACTACTTTTTTTCCGTGTACCGTATAATTTCTTTCGACGTACGTTCTAGTCGCTCTTATCGACAACATCGTATCTTTATCTTCTGGCTTTCACCACGACTGTCATATTTCGAGAAGATTCAGATCCACCGCGGGAGTTATCAGATGGTACTCGAACGCGCACTCGCGCGGCCTCTCGAGAGAGGAGAGAGTATCAGGAGCACACGACGGCAGAGGGGGTGGGTGGGAGGAGAAAAGAAGATCGCGTTGCGGATAAAATCGCCGCGACGATGGAAGGAGCGAGGCGAGAGAGGTAAGACGAAGAACAGCGACGGTGGACACCTACGCGAGGTGACGCGTCAATTACGAGGACAGGCAATGTTTCAGCATGGCTCGGGTGGGCCCTTCGAAAGGCGTCTCGCACACGGAGGGGCCCTATAGGCCCTTTAACGAGATTCAAACCAGTCTCGGCCGTAACCTTCGCGCGGAAAGCACAATGGCTCGCGTCTCTCTCTCTCTCTCTCTCTCTCTCGCTCGTTCTGTGCGCGCGCGCATTTAAACTATCTTCCCTCTTTCGCGATCTGACAATACGCAATTTACGCGAAAGATATCTACGCTCGCTTCGTTTCTTTTCGAAGATAACATCTTCTAAGAGGGAAAAAGAGAAAGGGGAGGAAGACTATTTGTGATAGAAGCAAATTGAGAGCCGCGAAGAAGAGACAATTATGAATCACAAGTTCTTCCAAGTTGCAAAAATATCCCTTTTTGTTATCTCTAACTATGAAGTGAAAAAAATGTGTTCAGTAAAATTACTTGAGATCAAACTTTTTTTTTCACGTTATGTATGTAATGTATAATATCGCGTGGACACGACATTATCGTAATATCGCCTGACATCAAAGGACTCTCACGAGGCCATCTCCTTATTTTTGCCAATCTCTCCGAGAGAGGGGGGAGACGGACGCGCGCGCGGAACGAAGGAGCAGGTTCTCGGCCGGAATATTCCCCTATCTTGGGTTTCAGGGTCAGAATCGTGTTCCAATTAGATGGCGCGGGGCGAGACTCCCCGCGTTTTTCTGCCATCTCGGATACTCATACACCCCCGCGGGCGTCCCGCCTCCGTTCGGGAGGGCTTCCGCTTCTAATAAGGCAGCGGGCTTATAAAGCGAGACACGGCGTGTGTATACACAACGTTATGCAATGCAACGCGCACGTGAGGATGCATTTCAGCAGTAGCCGTGGTCGCGGCCATTAGGGTCGCGGGTCGCGGGCAGAGAAGGTCAGGCTCCGTGGACGAGGCGGATGAGGATGAGCGCGCTTCCACGACGTCGACGTCGCGGATGAGCAACGGCGCTTCGTTTCGGCTCGGATTCACCGACCGACCATTGACTGACTCATCATCGTGACCGAGTGATGCCGCGCGCATTAAACCGACGCAAGCTGAGTCAGGCCGATGAAACGTCCGGATCGACCGTTTGTGGCGCGAACGCGTTTCCTGGATTTCGCGGTTCGCGGGAACCGAGTCTCGCGTAATCGAAGCTGCCCTGGATCCCATAATTCATCAACGATTACACGCTGGTCCTTGTCGCGCGGTCCCAACCAGTCTCCCTCGCTCGTTGTTAGCGGGACAATAACGGAATGATAATTAAGGGATCGTCGGGAAACAGTGAAATGCCGCGTACGACGAAGAACGGCAGATGTGAGAACGAACGGGGATGATTAATTAATAGGTAGATATTGCGATAAACAATGTGTATCCACCGGCGATTCTTTCCGCGCGAATTCTCACCGCCGCCGCCTGTAATTAGTTCATAGCGCTTTGCACAGACCGAGAGAGGGAGAGGGAGCGAGAATTAAATCGCTCGCGGTTTCTCAATGTAAAGAATAAATCTGTTATTAGGGATAACGCGGCTATTGATTATAACGCGATCGTGCGAAATGGCAGCGCGCTAACGCGAACGCGCGTAATTGTTGCTAATTATTTGTTAACACGCTCGCTCACGCTGCCGCGCAAGCCGCCATTGACAGCGGCTTCGTTAATTAGTCGAGTCGCGCGGCAATTACGATTCTTTCCTAGTGAATGTATTCCGATAGATCTCTCTCTCTCTCTCTCTCTTTATCTCTATCAAGGTCTCTTTTTCGCTCTTCCCTCTTATTTTCCCACCTTCGATGAAAAACGCTGTACACATTTTCATTGCTCCCCGTAAACCGCGGAATCTCTCAATTATCCGCAATAACGTTCTCGGGACCGTCTAAGTCACGAGGAAAACCATCATTACGTCGCGTTTATCTCCGCTAACCATCACTTTTTTTTTATTAGCGCGTTTAATAGCCACATCCTACCGTTACGTCAATTAAAACGAGAGCCTAACAAGAAATTAATCGAAGCGATCATGAACGGAGCCGCTCGTAGAGCTTCCCCCGGCTCGGCGCTTTCTCTATTTCCGTCGGAATAAAAATGCAACATCGGTGAAGAAAAGCGCGGATATCGCCCTCTTCTCATTTCGTCGATGAACCGCCGGCGGACGTTAAACTTCGAGCGGCGGATAAGATGATTGAGGAATTAATCGGAGAACCGCGCGCGCACACGGTCGAAGACCGAAAGATTGCAACGCTTTTCTTTCCTCAACGAGTTTCCTCGACGCATCCGTATTCAATCGGAGAAGCTTTTTCTTTTCCAGTAATTCACGAGAAGACAAATTCCCTTAATGAGTGCCGGATGCGTTCCGAAGTTCATCGAGGTAAAAGTGTCGCAATCCCGCCGCAACCAAGCGATCTTTACTCTTCGAAACTTTCGCGCCACCGACGTGACGAAAGCCGACGATTCCGTTAATCACCCTGGGAAGATACGTCCGTCAAGAAGTCGCGGTAAACCAGCCGGTATCGCTCATTCACAGGCCGGTTCGCTCGCTCGCGATTGTCCCACAGTCTGGATTCTTTTTTCCGTCATTAACCGTGAGCGGTCCTCCCGGGCCGCCGCCAATTAACGGTGCCGAATACACACTCTTCACGCGTTACCCGTTTCATCGCGGGGACATCCGTCTTCTCACGAGTCCCTCTCGCGTAACCGGAGCCGCTTCAGATTCGATCGCTAATTAATTAACGATTACATGCTGTCCACCTCGCGTGGTTTCGACGGAGTTGCTCCCTCGTCGTTAACGAGAGCGCGATCGGCCGTGACCGCCGATCGATCAAATCCGGCGACTTCTGAGTGCAACAGGAAACCGCCGATCGCCGGCGATCTAATCCAGTTCGCGCGACGGCGGCAGCAGAACAGGTCGACGCCGACGCCCGACGTCCTCCTCATCCTCCCCTCTTCGTCCTTTTGCAGTTGGAAGGCGCGCGCGACTTTTATTAATCGAGGCACACGAGCTCGCGATAAATCGACCGTGATCGTCCGGGGCGCGGTGGATATCGCGGCGCTTACACGCGAATGATAATTACACGTACGAGGAAGAAGCCCGAGGATCGCCGGCTCGAACTCGGCGAGCAACGGCCGGTTTCGCGATACGGCCGCGATAAAGTGTTGCGATGCATCGAAACGCGATTATCGCGTATCCCGCGACGTCGGTCGCCGCGTGATCGTTAAAATCGCGACTGGTAAAAGGGAAGAAGAAAAAGGCCAAGGAGAAAAAGAAACGCCCGACAGACGTCTGCTTCGAGGTGAGGTTTGTCGCGGAACTGGTTCACTGACGTCTTAATGAAGATTATTTTTAGCTATTTCGACGACTCTCTAACGATCTGCCGATAACTTAATAGGGGATTATTTTTAGTCGTATATCTCTCTCACGCGCGAAAGCAGGAAATTTCACACGAGTTTCTCACTTTGTGTTTTCCCAAGGCGGTGTCGAAGCGATTCGATTGCACGAGGACTCTCGCAGAAAGCTACATCGAAGGCGCGTTTTGTTCTTTGGATCCCAACAGCACGCCGATTACTTGAATCGACGGCTAGCTTGTTTGTTCACGGAAATTTGCACGTGGTTCGAATCTATCGTTGCGTCGTGTTTCGAAATTCTGCCCGCTCTCTTCGCGCCTCTGCACGGCGATTAATCGCCGGCGCTCGATTCCGCCACGATGATTTTGCGAATTCCCAGGAAATCCCTACGGCGACTCCCGAGGCGCGATAACGCCGCGGGGGAATTATGCGAGATTTCTCTTTCGAGGGAAGCCCGTAACGCGGAAGAGCGGCGGAGGAGCGCCCAAGCAACGCCGCGCCATCCATCATATCGCGTTTACCGTCGGAAATCCTTCGGTAGATACGATGCGCGATACGAAAACGTTATTGTTTATAGTCGTAAAATTCGAGTCTCCTGGCAGCCAGCTATTGCCGTGATTATTACTTCCTAGGCATTATACGGGCAGATGGATGGCTTCGTCTTCCGCGCAGGCTGTTGTGAAAAGTCACGGTGCAAACATTAATTCCGCTTCTTCACGAAAAAAAAAAAAAAACGATTTCGCACAAAATATTCGATATAAAAACCAATTATTTTTTCTAACTCTCGAAAGAATTATACGAATTACGTTAAAAAATCGCGTATATTTCCAAATAAGCATGCATTTTGCAAATCTAACAGCAACATTGAAAATGCTGCCCATGCCGAAGAATTTAATTCGTCAAAATCGTAAATATGTAAAATCGAATGTGAAAAAATGTCAAATCTTAATTGATTATCTTTATTCTTGACTCTTCTCTCTTTCTCTCTCTCTCTCTGCTATATCGCGCAATTCCGAGAACTCACGATATCGGACGAACTTTAACTTCATCGTGCTTGCGAAGTGGACGCGGCGGATAGCATCGACCTCTCGGCTTAATTATCGGCTATCGGCGGTTTCTTCCGCAGCGAGGAACTATGTCGCGAGGAATATGTTGGCAGAAGAGAGATCACGGCGCGCGGTCACGTTCAGCGGACGATATCGAAATGCCGGATCGTTCGAGATGCGCTCGTGCACATGTTCTCCCGTAATCTTTCGCGACTGCCTCTCCTCCTTCCTCTTCTTCCTCTCCGCGTGCGCACGTGTGTACGCCAAAGGATCGGCTCCCTCCTGCCGCTCGTCGTCCCTGCCCGCTGCACCACGTTCGTACCTTTACCGGGTCTAGCTAACGACCCGCTATCTCGTGCATCGCGAAATAATGAAATTACGCGAAAAAGGGACGAGGCATTACGCCGGGCAGTTTCGCGAGTACGTAAACGCCGGCGGCGGTATGCAGAGTGGAAGCGGTTTGGTCGGTTCCGGTGGAATCCCGCTCCTCATACCGTGGAAATTTAAACAAATTCCGTTTACCGTTGCGAGAGCACGTCTCCTGAGCTTGTAACGAAACGAGTTATCGAAATAGCTAGAAATAATCTCCATTTAGATGTCAGTGAACCAGTTCCGACGACGAACCTTCCTTTTCCTCTCTCCTCGAGGCGGACATTTCGTGCTATTTTTACGAGACACCAGTCACGCGGCATCACACCGGTGAACGTTAAAAATTCGACGCACGCCAACCTCTTCGAGGATTATTTTACGTTTGAATGACAACGAATTCCTGGATCTTCAGCTGTAAACGGCTGTGAACGAATCGCTGCCACTTGATAACTGGATATTTTACGTTCGATCGATTCTGTTGGCAAAACGATTTCTCGAAGATGGCGACAAATTTACACGCATGAGGATATTCATATTTCCCGAATTTGGCAAGGATTATTATAAATTACGATAAAACTCGATACGAGTGACCGGTGTGGCCGAGTCGCCGTCCTACCAAATATGGTTGACTGCATCTCTACTTTTCTCAAGTTCGTTCCGCTGAAGTGGCACTTTACGTTCCGTCCTGGCCTTTTCTACGGTTTACGCGGAGCAACAAATGCGGAGGTCCGGTCGGATGGCGAAAGAGAAGAGCGCTCTTCTATTGTGCCGCCGCGAGCTTTATGATCTTTTTATGATTAATGCAGCCGCGAAGTCGCAATGATGCGGCGCGATGATCCCCGACGGTGGTCTCCCCACGATCTTTCTTCGAAACGAGATCTCCGCTAATTAAGGGCAATACCGGCGGCTAAAACCCCCCGTAAATATTCCGTAATACATCGCGAGTTCGCATCTCGGTCGAATTCCCCTCGGCTGAGGTAAAACGACCTTACATTCGAGTTAAAATTTTGATTCTACACTAATCCAGCAAATTCCATTGAATTCGAAAAATTAACGGAGGTATAACGTTATATTTCCCTACTTTGATGTTTCGAATATTTATTTTCTGCCGTGCTTATTTATTTTTTTCCATGTTGAAGCTTAAAGAAAAACTTACTAAGAACCTCTAGAATAACTCCAGGCCTTGTACTCTATTAATATATTTCTCGTTGTATAAAATAAGTACAGGTATAAATTGAAGAATAATTGAAAATTAGTGGGAGAAGCTATAATTATTTGTTAAATAACGAAATGACGGTTAAATTAAATAACAAAACCGGTCTAAATTTCGATTTGACCATCTTGTTATTTTCGGCAAGTTCGACAAACGTTCGTTTAAATTGAAAACATATCGTTTGATAAATAATTTTGCACATGTTAAAAATGCATTGCTATCCGGCGTCCTGGCTTCCTGATCCTATTCCCGGCTGCTCCTGATACTCCATCGTGACACTGACACTTGCGTAGATACGATTCGATCGAAGAAATCAAAGAGATTGCATATGTGTTAATAAACGTGATGCCGAGGAGAGCTCAATTACATATTTTAAAAACCGATTCGAATGATGAACAACTCACTGACACTCCACGTCGAGATATGTGTACATAGTTCGTCGGTTCAAAACATACCGACTTGAAAAACTACACGACGCGCGCAAGTACGAAAACAATGGGCAAAATTGACTACATCACTGCTGTCAATCGCCAGCCGACGTCGCCCGGCAATCAATGACGCATACATTCGGCGGCTGAGAAATCACAACGATCAACGCTTTCAAAACATCCTGGATCTTCCAGACAAGTTATCAGGACCGTGACATATGCGGTATTTATTGGAAGTGACCTAAGTCAAAATTACAAATCTACTGTCAATCCGGCAAATGCTGATTTATTCTTCTGTTAATGCTTCTTCCTTACATCCATTTCTCTTTCATTCCCTTCGAATCTTTAGATCCTATCGAAGTTTCCTATCGATAAAAAAAAAATAGTAATAAAAAAATAATGAAGAATGTTGTTTTATTTATTACTATATATCGATATATCGATATTAATTTAATAACTGTTCATACATAACGCTCGACGGAATTTGCAGGGACAATGTAGAGCCAAACTTCCGATATAACTTTCGATACAAATATAAAGTTGCACTTGTTTGCTGCGTCCGCGTTTCTCTATTTGTATCGCGAGAAGCAATTAAAGCGCGCGGCGCAATCGTCGGGTAATTTAACGTTGCTTCAACGGTAACAATAGCGATTACCATAACCGTCCCTATCATCACGTCGGCGTCGGAAGAATCTTCGACTCCGTGCAACTGCAGAGCCGACCGAATTTCCTTTTCTCGTTTATCTCAATTGGCAGGAATCGGGGGAATGACATAATGCCGAGAGATTCAACTTTCCATCCGTAAACGCTAGGAGAATTTATGCCGGCGCCAACTGTCACGTTTACATTAATGAGTAGGAGATAATTATCGCGAGCTCGTGGGCGTCGAGACTCAGAACCGCCGAAATCCTACCAGTTTCGAGTCCCGGCGAGGATATTCTATTAACCTTCCAGAGCGAGAGG
This sequence comes from Dinoponera quadriceps, assembly GCF_001313825.1. Lineage (NCBI taxonomy): Eukaryota > Metazoa > Arthropoda > Insecta > Hymenoptera > Formicidae > Dinoponera > Dinoponera quadriceps. Next base: position 591,915 of record NW_014556992.1, on the reverse strand, counting down.
GCTTTGTTCCGGCGAGGAACGAAAGATCGTCGCGCGGGAGTTAGTTAAACAAGACTGCCACCGGCATAACCGTCTTCTTTTACTGTTAGTCGATCAAGGTGCTTGCGAACAAAGCGGTCTTAAATTTATACGCTTCGGCTATCACTTGAACGAAGAATTCCGACCGAGGCTGAGAGTTTACGAGCGGCGGGCTGCGCGATAGAATGCGCGTCTGCGCCGTGCGCGCGTATGCGTGCGTGTGCGTGCGTCAAGTCGCGGAACGCGTGTGGCGGAGAACCATAGGGTGTCGGCAGGGTGCAAAGATGAGGAGAGACGGAGACAAGAGCGCGCGCGCGCGACGGAGAGCACGGTGGAAGGTTTTATCGTCGCAATCAAGAGCAACGCGCGAAAGGCAACGCTCCTCTTGCCATTACGCTATGCCATGCCGCTTCGACATGTTTATAGCCGCAGGTGTACCGACGTCCTCTCCTTTACCTGTAGCACCCCGGGTCCCTCCCATTCCCTCTGACTGCGTCCCCCTTCCGTCATTTCATCTCGGACGATATCCTCCTCGTTCGAGCACTACCGTTGCAATGAAGCGGTCACCCCTGTGCGTCCCGATCGACCGAGTCTTAATACAAGGCCAATTGAAATCGCCGATAAATGCGCCGCGTGATCCCCGGTTATAGAGTATCGCCTTACACGAGGGTCAGTTTTTGTCGAATAATAATAATTGTCTCATCATGAGCTGAGCTGAGGAGGATATCGATTCAAGCTCCGATTTCCGAGCACCGCGAGAAAAATGAGCAATTGTGATTTCGAGAGTATTCTTACAATTTCGCCTCGGTCAGAAAGTACCTTCGACGGCGGATGAAGAGAAGGTACCGGGAGAGAGCAGATTCGCTCGCGTTTCGGATACCGCCGAGCCTCAGTCGCGCGAATCCCGACGATGCGGACGAAAATCTCGTTCGGGGTGTACGCGCTCGCCAGGCGGGGCATAAAATAACTCTCCATGGCCACGTTTATGGGAACACGGAGGCGCCGAGGTCGGGGGGTCAAGCGACTTCTGCCGGGATGACCTCGGGGAAACAACGAGCCCCCGTGGCCCCCGCGCACCACGAGTGCGGTGAACCCTCCTCTCGTGCGTTCGACGCGTGGTCCGTGCGCACACACGCTTGTATCGGTGCGCGGTTTGCGGCTTTCGCGCGAGAGACGCTCGGTGAGAATTCAAGAGCGAGCGAGAAACCGCGTGCGTTTGCGTGCGCTGTCGCCACCCGTGGAAGTTTTACGGCGAACCCACGGACGTTTTCTGCAGAGTAGTTATGAAAATATGAAGTGTATAATGATGAAACTTTCTAATGAGGGACGTATATTCCTGTACCCCTCTCTCTCTCTCTCTCTCTTTTTACTCTCCCAATAACCCAATGAAATAATAAAATTAACGAATACACAGTAATCAGACTTAATTTGAAGAAAATTTGAATTAAGAAATTGACTTGATAAAGAGATAAATTTATCAGAGTGCACAAGGGTGCATAAGAGAAAATCGATTGATGGAAATATGAAAAGTATAATAAAAAAAAAAAAGACTGCTTTTTTCCCCATTTTTCCGTGGAAAGAAACCGAAAAAATTCGTGGAAAAATCGAAAAAAAAAACCGTTTTCACGTTTCCGCGGAAAGAAACCGAAGAGAGCAGTGGAAAAATGAAAAAAAAATCGATGTTTTCCCGAGCCTTTAAAAATATAATAAAAGGTGTAACAGTGGTAACATAAAAATTAAATTCGCGAATTCGTATGCTGCTCCCACAGTCTCGGTGCGTTCTGTCGGTGGTGCATGCGTGTGTATGTGTCGTTACGAAGCAGGAAGATAAAGTCGATTCCCATCGCGGACTCGCGAGATCGCGGAAGCCGAGTCGGAGTTGGCGAGGCGCTCATGAAAATGCATGAAAATATTCGAGTCGTCTCGAAACACGCCGTGTCCACCTTCAGGCGAACTTCAATTTCGAACGGTACTCTCTCGCGACTTTGAGTACGCGCGTGGCACTCTTTCACTCTGCGGTTTTAATTGGATCTAAACAGGACCCGCGCGTGTGTATGCGCGCGCATGCGGGTGAATGCAAACGGCTGAATGAATATTTATCATTATTGTTGTATCACCGGGACTATCACATTTGTGAATCAAATGATTTCAAAGCCGGTCTCTTTCTCTCTATGTGTATGTGTGTGCGCGCGCAAGCGATTAAAAATCCATAACGGGTTCTACGAACTATCACGACTCCGAAGTAATTCCATTTTTTTCCACGTCCGTCTGCTAAGTTATTTTTACGCTGCTTATAAATTCGCGCGTTGTGATCGTCGCGATTAGAATATCGCGATACTTTACACGCCGCGTTTAGATCTCCGTACGCTCCTTTCGGGAATAGTAACGAAGACGTTCGTAGGAAAGTAAAAAGCCGCCGAGATGAAATCGGGAAGACGAATGACGTCTCTTTGTGCGCCACGAAAGCGGAAGAAACCCGGCTAGAAACCTGCTTCACGAATGGGACTCTCAACCCGGAGGGGGTCTCGGACTCGTTCCAACGTTACGTTATCCTGAATACCGTATCGCGTCGGGCCCGCTAATTAAAAAGGACCGCGCGCACTCGCGAAACTGGTTGTTCCTCCCGCGAGACGCAAACCCGCGAATGTCAACGAGCTCCCGGCGAGATCCGCTAACGGATATTCTGCGGAGAAAATGACTTCTATTGCGCGCTCAAGTTACGTGTGCTGCATGGCATCGCGGTACGCTCACGCTACACACCCGCATGCGAAAAGGAATCTCATTCGCGAGCGATACGAGTCACGGGAACTGCAAACGAGAAATAAGCAGAAGTTATATTCATCATTACAGACTTATCGGGAAATTTGTTGAAGCGGTCTCAATCGATAGGTTCTCGCGGAGAATCAAACCACCGGGAAGGTACTCGTAGAGAGCCGTGAGGGTAGCCCCACGCAAGAACCATTCGATCGGCTCGAATCGAACGTGCGTGCTCGCACGTGTGCATTCGCACGGAGGGTAGGTAGGTAGGTAGGTATATTTAATAAGGGACCGAATAGAGCGCAGAGGAGAATCGAGAAGAACCTGATATGGTAATGGTAAAATATGAAGAGTACGAGGGGAGAGGGGGGTGCCTGCCGCGAGTTCGTAGATGGTATCGTGGTAGAGGAGGGAATATAAGGACCGATGGAAAAAGAGCGGACGAGGAGAAGGGCGGAGAAGGGGAATGAGAAAAAGAGAGAGAGAGAGAAGAGGAATAAGGTACTAGCGTGCGGCGGCTTTACGAGCGCGACTCAATGACTCTCCGCAGTCTTGGGGGCCCGCGCCGCAAAGCGAACGCGCGATGGAAGTCGCCTTCTACGGGGTGCGGTCCCCTTTCTATGGAGATCGTCTCCGAGCCCCCCATCGCCGAGCCCCCTCCTCGTCGTATCGATCGATCGGGGCCCCATTGTTTCCGAGCGGGAATCCCGGCGCATCTGCTTTGTCAAGCGAATGCGCGCACCACGTAAATTCGGCGGGAGAGAGCGGCCAGCGTGCGCACGCGGAGCGGCCTTTAAAGGGACAGAGAGTGAATGGAGTTTAATTAACCGGACGAGATTTCTCGAATAACGACTGCTATCCCGTGAGCATCTCGGAAATGGGAATCTCGAGGTTGGATCGAGAAAAAGCGACAAAATCGCATCCGAGAATCTTGAATTGGCAAACGACGTGTTCACCCGCGATTAAAAAAAAAAAGTTACGGTATCTGTATTTTTGACAAATGGTGATTTCGAGCAATTTCAATAGCAGACGCGCGTAAATGCGTGCAGAATTTTTCCTCTCGTCCGGCGATACCGTCGATCCGTATCAACCAGCGGCGGAACTTTTCTCTCCGCATGATCTTTCGATACGCATGCAGAAATATAAGGCGGCCAACGATCGATATTGCGATTCCATGGGCTTTAAATTAATCCAGATTTATATCCAGCGCATGCATGTGTCTGTGTGTGGCTGCCGAGCCGCACCCGATTCCGGCTACATCCAGTGGCAGCTTCCAGCTCGGTTTACACCGCGTGGGTGTGGATTTATCGTCGCACCGGAGACGCGGACAAAAGGGGCTCGCCCGGATAAATAAGAGATGCCCACGATAAGAAGACTCACGGAGGTCCATTTCCCGCCGCGCCAAGTTCAACGGATTATTCCGCTCTGCGAGCTTCTCGAGGGACTACGTCGAGAGAGCTAAATGAAATTATATCCACACACTTCCTCGAACCATTTTCTCAAAATAAGATATCCGACATAACTGTGCGGAGCAAAAGAGAGAGAGAGAGAGAGAAAGAAGAGCAGAACGAGAGAAACGATCTCATTCCTCTTGTCCGACTGTCTTTTATTCCAGTCTTTAGAGAACGCGAAATTGCTGCGCGCTCGTGACACTCTCTGTGTGCATTCTCGTTACGTCAGATAACACAGACGCAAAACGGTACAAACATCGCACAGTTACGCCGTCGTTAGACCACCGCTATTTCCACGTAATTACAATATCAACGCTAAATTGACGCATGGATATCAATATTAAAGCAACTTGTGGTTGCGTGATCGAGACGAGACAATAAATTCCAATATCCGGTCCCAACGTTTCCCGTCGCCGCACTTTGCATCTGACACGAGAGCCTTTATATTTCGCGAAGCGACGAGCGCTTCACAAAGAGGTGCGATACATTATGCATCATTCGGCCTGATTTCGGACCAATTCCCCGGAGATGAGTGGCGTGCCGTGCCGTCGCGACGAGACCCCAACGACGAATAACAGAATCGAAAGGGGTTCTCGTTGCGGCGCATCTGTGCGATTTGGCCGAATCGTGGGAAAGCGGCGACGTCCACGGGACCCGCGCGCGTTAATACGCGGAATGTCAGACCGATAATATATCTCTCGTTGCGTCTGCGCGTATCTTATACGTAACATAATAGCGTATAAATATCCGCGTGGCGATTTTTGTCAGAGTAAAGCGCCTCTCGCAACAGTTCCCGAGCAACACACTTGCCGTATGAAGGATATAAAACGCGCAAACGCCGGCGTAACGCATCACGTTCCTCGCACGACCGCGCGCTCTCATGCGTATGTACGTCCGTCTTTGTCTCAATACGAGGATATTGGAAGGCGGGAATATTCAAGAAAGTAGTTATTTTACAATCACTGCGTGTGTAGCGTAAGATGCCTCCGCGTGAACCTCGTGATCTTCAATTCGGCGGTCCAGATAGAGACGAGTGTTCCAGCTCGGAGTCACGGCTCGTCTCAAGTCGCGACTCGGACTCATTTATCGTGCCCTTCCCCTTTATCCCTCCCTGGTTACGAGAGCGAAACGTCTCCGGTATACTTATATCCACGGCTGCGAGCAGCCATGGACAGCAACGACCGGTATCTGTCACTGTCGCGAGGAATTGTGAGCCGGGCACGTCCAGTACGAGATCGGTGTCTCCACGTCTCTCGGAAGCTCCCGTGCCTCTCGTTCTTTGTTTAGACGAACCATTTGTTTCGGGATCAGCGGGCGATGCAGCGAGCGACAACGGAACACGCGAGGTATTCGGGTTAATGTCGGGTGGAAATTTAAATTAAAAAAAGATAAATGTGGGAGGAACTGGGATTGTGTAAGATACTAAGTATTCCGCAAGTATAACTAAATATATTTACAAGCTGAGAACTTGTGAATTCACGTGATGTGTACTGACAGAAGATTATATATACGTTCGGCGCCAAACATATCTTTTAACCACCACGAATAATCAGAAGCATTTTTCTCGTAAATGTTACTACAGTGTCAGTAATAATAAACTTATATGTATGCTGCTGTGACTATAAAAGATATAAAATGTTTACATCGAAACTATGATTTTCTATCGGTGTGAATATGTATATTCTACAAATTCCAACAGAATGAATTCCATCAGAACAAAAGGCAATCGGGAGTTTATTACGTGTCGATACACTTGCTTAGATCGAGATTCTATTAACGATGTGATATTATGAGCTAACTGTAGATAGCTGATAATTCTCGACGGCATCTTTCACGATTGTGCCACGTCGTTCTCGTGTGTCCTCGAAGGCAATTCTACGCCTGTGCCGTGGAATGGAAAGAGCGAGTTGCGACATCGCTCCGCTACTTTGTGTCGGCCAGTCGGCTATTCGCGCGCGAATCGCCTCCTACGTGTCTCTCAGCCACCTACGGAGTCAGGTTGGAGATCCGGAAGAGCACAACGTCGCGTATGGAGCGACGACACGCCGGAGTGCGCGATGAAATAGACCTGGACGCGGACAATAAGCGAGAATGGAGACACCGAGACGTACACCGCGAGGACACTTGTTAGACGTCGTCGTGCGCGCCTGCTTTGTGCCCGAATGTTCGCGGTTATTAATTACGAGACGTCGCGAACAGAGAGACCGAGTAAAAGAGGAGAAGAGGAAAAGAGAGATAGAAAACGGTTTTGTCGGATCGGAAGAGAACACGAGGGAATATATTCAGGAGGACACGCAGAAGGAAATATTAACAATCCACAAAGCGGCGACTGAGATGCGTTGAAAAACGCGAGTTCGACTGAATAGCGCGGGCGCGCGAGAAGAATTAGAGAGATTTAATTAAGTGTTAAGCCCCGCACGACTAATGGAGAACAATGTAACGGAGAAGTCGATAAATCTTCTCTCTCTCTCTCTCTCTCGGTCGTGCGCGGATTCAATCGCCCAAACGAAGCGACGGTCTTCCACGGACGAAGCGACGACGAGCTGCGGCGGCCTCGTCGAGGTGTGGGTGGCGAGAGGCACGCACATACCTCCTCTTCGCCGTTAAAATTCGTGTACCGTTGCGCGAATGGTAGATACACGACACGTGGGAACGAGCCGCGCGAGTTATCGCGCACCGATGCAATAATTATCAGCGGACCGATCGCGACGCGTGACGGAAAACCACAGCCGATTATTCGCGCGCGCGCGCGCGTTTCCGGGTACCGCGAGGTACCGCTTTATTCGGCGAATATACGAGGAAGTGGAGGAAGAGATTGTGTACTCGTGCATGTTTGTCAAGCGGACGACAGGATGTTAGAAATGATCGACGAGCGTTGCGGAGGATTTCGTCGGTACCCACTGATTGTTAACATTCCAATTCCTCGCATCGATATTTCGAGAATCGAACCTTGAAAAATAAAAAAAAATAAAAAGGTTGTAACATAATATAATGTTCGATTATATCAGTTACTTAAAGAAATAATTAGCTAAAATGTTGTACATCGATGTTGGGAGCTCCGACTTAGCGAAAAATCGCAAGATTCAACGTGTCTCGTGGAATGTATTTTCCGCGAAAGGGGAAACGTTGAAACAAATAAATTTTGCCCGTGCAATAGTAAAACGCAAGCGGGACAGATGCATCCTCACCCGGTCGCAGTTTCTTCAATTTCCCTTAATCCCTGGCACATTCCCCATCGTATAAATCCTACATAACAATTCGCGGCGGGAAGGTAGGGGGAGGAGCGCAAGAACGGCGAAACGAACGCACTTCGCTCTTCCAAGTTCTGCCGGTCTCTCTTTCTCTCCGTTTCCTCGCCGGTCTCGCGTTCCCTCCGTACTACGCACTTTATGCCCGCGCAACGGCATAAATCAGCCTGAGAGCGGATAACCATCCACCTCGCTCTTCCTCAATGCGTTCCCGATGCGTTGTTGCCCGTCCGCGCGTGAACAACAATACTCCACGTTTACGCGAGGGACTATGTAAACCATCTTCTTACGTGTAACCCGCGCGGACGATGCGCAATTTTTGCGGCCATAACCGTCGACGATTGCTCCGATTCCTTTGGGCGGAGCGAGCGTCTATTTCGTCGAGTCAGACGACATTTTCACTCATTACTGTTTTCTCGACTCGGCGGAACTTAGAAAAATCGGCGTACGCAACGACGAAACAGAGAAGAGAGAATGTTTCCCCTTGAATCTGTGATTATTCCAAGGCTTGATATTTTCCTCGAATATTAATAATAACGATTAAAGCCTTGCCGGACGGATAATACCCGTCAATTAAATTCTCCGGCGAACAGATCGCGAATAATTTCCAACATTGTGTTGTTCGCTTAACAGGCAGGATAACTCGTATCTTCCCTGCATAGTTTACGCGCGCAGTCGACGTGAGAAAATCCCGTGTAAACATCACGTAGAAAGCCCATAAAAAGACCACGCGGTAATTTTACAGTACACGCGGCGACTCTAATGCATCCTATCACTCTGACGTGCGCGCATATGCTCGTGTTCCTAACCAGTTACAGAAATTACACTGTACAAGGTAGGAGGGAGGTAGCGAACGCCGACCGACCGATTCTCGATCTCCCGACGTCGATCGCAGTAAAATAGATCGGATCGATTCGATCGCGCGCACACAAGCAGGAGGACTTGCTTGATTTTAATTAACGCACAGGCCCGTAATAGCTTCGTTACGACTGCTAGGTACAAGATAGTAAGAGTTGCCGGCGGAAATAAAAGGGGAATGTTAGCGTTTAATCGACGGGGAAGCTCGTATATGGAGGACATTTTTCACGTCAACGGCCCGAGAGCTCGAGTAGACTTTCGGTGTCGAAGTCATTAACCCGCGGCTGTTGCAACATTCTTTCACCGTCATATTTATGCTACGAGATGTAGCGAGGAATGGAGGATAGTGAAGAACATAACACCGTCGGCAGTGTTCTTTTGCTTTGATATTAAAACGTTCGGCGAAATGGTGCTATATAAGTCGGTAAAAATAAGAAAAAAGAACACTTCTCACGTTTGATCACCTCGAAATGATCAAACTTTCAACATTTTTCAAAATTTGGAGTTCTACACTTTCCTCACTTGAGAGGGGACGGTCGGAAATGTAAGAACCGCCGCTCCCTCGCATCTCTCCGAAACAGTTTGGCCGAGAATGCAAACACATTAAGCGCGCGGAAAATAACAGCAGCCTTCGAAAACAATGGTGGCCGCGTACCGGCAAGAAATCGATCAACAAATTAATCGGCGTGAGAGAATCGACATGGAGAGCGCGCACCGTCTCGCGAGACTATTCAATCCTCCTCGGCGTCGCCGACAAAGTACAAGTTGGACAATAAATTCGAGTTTCTTGCCGGTCGTCGCGCGGTAAAACCGACGATTTAATTCCTCCGCAAGAACTCCGTCGGCCCGGCACAATCGTCGCGGTCGATCGATCGACAAGACTTCTCTCTCTTTCCGACTCGGTCACTCCGCGCCGTGTACATACACGTGTGCGTGCAGCGATCGGATCGGAACGAGAGAAAGATACGGAGGAAACGGCGAGATGATTCGTTCGGGATCGAGGAAACGAAGCATCTCGCACTCCCCTTTCCCGTCTTTCTTCCTCTCGCTGCATCGCCCTTCCCTCCGACCGATTAATCTGCGAGCGCGCGGTTAATCGTTTAACCGGCGCTCGATAGAGCGGTTTCTAATTAGCAGAATGAAATGGAAGAGGCGTGATCGGATCGCCCGACGAGGGAAATCCCTGCGGGATGGTCCTTAGAAAGGAGACGCTGCACGGTCGCGGAGGAATGTAGAAAGATGCAGGACAAAGCAGGGGGACAGAGGGAAGGGAAAAGGGCGGTGCAGAAGACGGCTCGTGCTCGACACGAAGAGCGGGCACGAGGATGAGAGTTAGGAGAGCGGGATGCCGCAAATTGAACCATTACAACTACCTACGCGACCGAATCGCGCCGAGAGTCCTGCGCTCGCGATAGTTACGAGCTCGCTCGCTCGCTCCTCTCGAAGGGCTCTTCTCCTCGTGGCGCGAAGGAACGAACGTCCGGCAAAAACGCGTAACTAGAGCGAACCGAGTACGAAGGAAGAAAATGGACGATGGGGAGGAACGCCAAAGGGGCGGGAAAATATGACGGCAGGCGCGCGCGTAAGCGTGGTGTTGCAAATTGAACCATTTACAACTAACTACCCGAACAAATCATTTCGAACGGGAAAAGACGGTACGATCCTGCGCCGCTCGAAATCCAGCCTCGCGCATCGCGTTATCCCGAGATGATAATATCGTTCTCGAGGTGTTCGCGAGACTCGCGAGCAAAAAGACGCAGGTGAAGCGCGCGTGTACGTGGCGCGAAGATACGGAAGTTACGCGGCGTCCGAGTAATTTAATTTTTTGCCTTAGAAATAGAAGCTCCGGCAACCACGGTGAAATTACCACAGGGGAAATAGAAAATTGCCGGCTTAAAGAGTATCGCGCGCATTGCACGTGTGAAAATTATTTTTCTTAAACGTGGGTGATTCGATCTTAGAGATTACACTGTTCGAACGATGCAATATTTAAAAAAATGATTGCTCCCTGAAAGAAATTATTCCACGTAGTGGAGATGCCTGAAATGCCGACTACTTTTCTTTTTCAGCATTGCGTACATTTATATCGGTATGTTCTGATATTTTATTCGAGTTACAATATCTTTCCGCGAAAGTAACGGCGGCGCTAACAAGCACCGGGGATCTCTCGATTCCGCGCACAAACATCCGAGAATATTCAGCGAGCATTCACGGTGCGCGCGAGATCGAACGGCCGCGACAAGTAGGATCGATACGCGACGAGAAATGCGAGGAATAGCGCGAGTCGAGCGGCGCGAACGAGGAAAATAAAATCTTTACGACCGCAATATCGGAGCGAGCGAAAGCTGGAGAAGAAGGAAGAAGGAAAAGAAAAAGAAACGGAGCGACGGAGCTCGAGGAGGAAGTCCAGCGCGATTTCTTCCGCGCGGCTCGCAGGATCCGGAATAGTTATGGCCTCGTCCTGGCGAGTCCTTCGTGGACTCTTTCGAGAACCGGGAACGATCCTGGAACGACGAGTTCGTCCTCGTCCGGACTAACTTTCCCGCCGCTAACGATCGCACCGGCAACGATGACCGGGACACGCCTTCTTCGAGTTTCGATCTCCGCGACTTATTGGAGTGTCACGCGGCAGGAAGCGGAGGAAGAAGAGGCTGCTTTTGCGAGAGAGCACGCGGGAGAGCGCGTTTTACAGGAGCGTGCCTCGCGGAAGGAGTCGCCCCGAGCGGAGAAGGCGATAATGACGGGCGATGGGCAAACCGCTCCAACCTCGTTCGCGAAGGCGAAATGGCCAGCAAGGGAGAGAGAGAGAGAGAGAATCGAAATAAAAGCCGCGGTGCGTGCAGTTATACGCCGGTTTCTCGGCTTATGGCTCCAGCCGAGGGCTACTTAAACGGATGCCTGCTCGGGACAAGTAGAAGGCAACGCGGCACTTTGTACTAATGTAATGTCGTAAAATACACGGCCAATGCACGGCGATATGCGTGAGCGAAGTTACACAAAATATGCGCGCAACGTCCAATTTCTTACTGCCACGCTCCCTCCCGCCCCGCGACTCCCCTGCTGCCTACTGCTTGACCGCCGAGAATTTACAGCCGCGCGGTAAACCGAGGACAGTTCGATTAAAACCGAGCAAAAACGTCGCAGTGGGGAATTTAATATGAAAAAAGCGGGAATTAATCTGCAAAAGCGAATCGTCGACCCGCATGATCGGAATGATCGAAGCGCGAGTATACGCAATCGAAAAGAAAATATATCCAGTGAAAAACGTGTTAAAATTAACACAAGATGAATATGTTGAAAAGTAACACGAATATTATATAAAAAATTAACAAAATTAATACGTTAATCGACACTAAAGTATAAAAAGCGTTACTTTAATACTTAATGGTATACACATGTTGAATATTAACATAACACAAAATATATTGAGATAACATAAACACAATATATTAAATTACCGCACAGGTATGTCAAAATTCTAACACGAAAATTTGGATAAAGACCGATTTTAACACAAATATAAAATATTTCTTTTTACTATGTACGCGTGTGTGGAATATACGCGATGAAAAACAAAATACCGATCGCGAAAATAATATCGTATATACGATAAAAAGAAAAAATAAATTTCCGACAAAAAATTCTGCTGCACCATGTAAAATCGCGCGTGGAGCACTGGTCGATATTATATATTATACATCGCGCGAAATAGCAGCAAAGGAAGCGCGTAACGATCGGTGACGAAGAACCACCTGTGAGAAGGTAGGACTCGGGCGCGTTCCTTCAACGGGGAGGGACCTGTGCGCGCTATACCGAGCAAGGTGGACGAACGAGGAGGAGGACGAGGTGGAGGAGGAGAAGGCAAGGGGGCGAAGGAGCAGACGAAGAAGGTGGGGTCGCCATGGTCGTGGTCCGCCTGGGAAAAAGAGGACCACGCATTGTGATCCGGCCAGCGAGGAGGCCACGCTAGGCTGACCCTAGGCTTTACATTAACCATCCACCGTGTACACACGCACGTAAATGGCCGCACCGCCACCCCTGGTCCGAGTTGTACCTGCTGCATCGCGTAATCATTGCCCTGCGAGGCGCTCTTTAGTCTTCCTCTCTCGGCTCTCTTTTGTCCACACTTTTTTTCCCTCGCTCCTCTCCCCCTTTCTTCATCTCATTTCTTTCAGCGTAGCTGGGACAAGGTTGAGCAACGGGCTCGCAGGAGACTCTCGCAGAGATAAACAGAGTGGAACGCGCGAGAATTCCCGAAAACGACCGAAGCCCGCAACGGGAATCGTTATCGGCGGACCACGTAATTAGCCGGTGACTTTTGTCCGCCGTAAACGAGCGACTTTCTTTGCCGCGAGCGGATGAGCGAGGATGAACCGCGCCCGTGAGAAAGGTCTTCGGGACTCGGCACACTCATCGCGGGATTTCGGATGGCAACGAGAGAACGGGGCGCGCTCCGGAAACGAGAGACGGAGAATAAGAGGAATGAAAAGAAATTGAACGCCTGGCCGAATTGTGTACTTTCACGTGCGGAGTTGATCGCCGAGTGACAATCTTCGAGACAATCGCCGCGCGATGTAAGTGGTCCGAGGTGCGTGTGGACTCCGCTATTATTTTCGTTGACCTCGACTCGGGACAATCGCGGCGAACGGATCGTCGCGAGAGCGAGATCGGATAAAGAACGCGAAGCGAAGCGAGGAGAGATGATACGTGTTGATATGGAAAGTTTCATATTTCGCGGGATTAGGTGCCGCCGCGCCGTCGCTCGATTTTACGACGCGATACCCGGCATACAAAAAAAGAAATGCTCTCACTCACCCTCAGGGCAGATGCACTCGTAGGTATGTTCGCCAAGCTGACGGCACGAGCCTCCGTTCTCACATGGCGACGGATCGCAGGGGATGTATTCGCTTTCGCAATTTTGTCCGGTGTATCCGCTCGAGCACATGCATCTGCAAAAGACAAAAACGCATCCTTGAAGATCCACCAAATTTGTAGTCGAAAATTATTCGTGAGTTGTTGTTATTATTCGTAAAAGTACCACTGGATATATCTAACTGCGAACATTCTTGTTGTTTTAATCTTTCAGTACGAATGTTTAATCTTTAAATATAAAATACTTGTATATGTCCTACATATGTACACATATTCTACGTTGAAAGTTTGAATATTCGTAGTTAAAGATTAAAACGATAAAAATGTCCAGAGTTAGATACATGTCCAGGCATTAGTACATTTACTTTAAAACTTGATAAATTCATTCGTGATCAAAATTTATAAAATTAAAGCTTCCTCCCCTTCTTTAAACGAGAATATAATTCAGATTTCTCTGAATGTTCCCTGCATGAATTCTCTTCGGGAGGTCTTTTTTTTGCGGAGTAATCTGATTCTGTTTGGTAATTTTTAGAAGCGCGAAAACGACACACCATACGCGCAATATCGACTTTCCGTGCAGACGGACGTCGCGCAAGAAGATCCAACAATGAAGACGCAAAACAATTCGATCGATTTCGCGTCGGTGTCAACGGTGGAAAAAACACGACACCGGCGATCGTGCATTGCTCATCTTGGACGATAGAGAAAACTTGTTAAAAATGTCTAATATTTTTTTTGGTAAAATACCATTCCCGTATTAAAAGGTCGGCGCGGCACCACGGAAAGCGGCAACTTGCTTTAGTTGCTTCAATTAAACTCGCCATGCCAACATGACATTTATCGCGTCACGTGACATTCATTGACGCAAGTCACATATAAGGTTAATTATTTCTCACAAGTATTCTGTCCAACTAATAATTTCGCGAAGACCATTTTATACGACTACGGTCACTCCCATCTTATAATTTTCTGGAAACCTGTGTGTACTGAAACGCAGCAGATGTCAACAATGACGTCATCGGATTAACGGTTCGTCGGTAACGAGGTATTGACGTGATTTCGCTCGATTTTATTCCGAACGCGCGCACAAGATCACGATAGTGCGAACGCACCTTGAGCTCACGACGAGCAGCAGTAGCAGAAACGCATGCGTGAGATTCATTTTCACTGGTAATCGATGGGTGGTCGCAGCAGCGGTGGAACGTAATCCTCATATTTCGACGAGGAGCCCTATCTCGCGAACGCTCACTCCATTTTCCCGAGAACAAAACCCACCCCGCTTCCTCGTGTCACGAATACAACAGATCGGGCACATCCACGGTAAAAGAACACCTCACTGATATCCTCACAGGACTTCGATCAAACTTCCGCGATTAAAACCCCTCACGGTTCACTATGTCAACACTGTCTTCAGGCCGCACCGGGGAGCGTCGTATAATCCAAAAATAACAAGAGTAACAAGGGAAAAAAAACAGTCAACAATAATCCCACCACAGAGTAAAAACGATCGGTATACGTAGGATATAATATCACGCTAAGGACAACGTTGGAGTGTAACGAAATAATGCAGAGTCGGATGACGGTTCGATAACGACGATGCAACAGTCGCGAAAACTCACTGTGTCCGGACGAGTCGGGCGTGCGTCGTGAGCCGCGGAGGGCGGACGTAAAACGAGACGAAAAACTCGGCGGTCACACGACGCTCATCGTCGTCCTGACGCGTGCACGTCGCGCGATATCACCGCGGCGACGCCGGAGCGCGGCGGCTTTCCCTTCGTTCGCGGCAAGACGCGAGCAGATCGTCGGGCGTTCTCCTTTTCATCGTTCCCGCTATTTCATCTCGTTCTCACACCCGGCGTCCTCAGCTCCGCCGGCGCGATTTTCTCCGCTCTCCGAAAGCCGCCCCTCTCCCGAAATACCAGACTCCCGCGATTTCGGAGCGATCGCTTCCCAATATGGCGTCGCGGCAGACACTTTTCCGGCTCCGCGAGAGAGACGCGGAACGACGTCTCTTCGACTGCTCGGTCACGCGAGGGTGTACGACACGTCCTGCGCGTTTTCCTTCTTCCACGATACCATCCACCGTTTTCCGGCTTTCCGCAGGATGCCGATGATCTTCGCACCGAAGTTCACGTCGTTACATGGCGCCAACCGGGACGCTTGAGCGTATCCTCCAACTCGTCACGGACGCAAGCGACGTCGGGAATGAGAGAGCTTCAAAACTGTAAAACTTTCCTTCGATATAGCTTCTCATTCTCGGTCAAAGTTCCTCGCGGAATTCTCCTCTCGTGGCTCCGACTCGCCGTGGAATGCGAAGCACACGAAGCCGAAACGACGCCTCGGCGAGTAAGGCGAAAAACCGATGAACAACGCGGGCAGGCAATGCGGTGAAAAGTCCAGGTCGAGCGATCGCGACACGTCCGCTGACTCTCGTAATCGCACGCGATTTAACGCGACCACCTGTTTTCGTAGCGGGCGCGCGCGCGCGCACTGAACGGAGACTGACGGGGAGGCGCGCGCGAAACGTGCGTCGTTCTCGGACGGCTGGCGGCTGACTAATCTTATCTTCGGCGGCGCACCGTTCAGAGGACGCCACCGTCGCGCGCGACTGACCCCACCGGTCCCTCGCACCCCTTGTTGCGCGCGGGTCGCGTTCGCCGCTCCTCCGTCGTCCTGCGCGCTTTCTCTTTCTCTTCGCCGACGTTTCGTCTGGCCTCTCCTCTCTTGCTCGCGCGCCGCTTATTCTAGCTCCTCGGCTGGTATTCGATCGCACGGCAGAAACCTGGTACTGTGTCCCGGCAGGAACGATGTCCGTGGTAGAAGAAAGAAAGGAAGGAAAGAAGGATCGCGGTCAACGTTATCGCGCTTCGTCTCGCTGCTCCGAGACGTTGTTTCTGCCTAAGAATGTTCTTATCTTGAGATGCGGAGGGTCGAGGGATTTCCGGTTTTAGTCAATATTAACTGTAGTGTCCGAACGCATCTTTCTTCCTTGGTCGGGAAAATTTCGGACGTATTCTGTGCGAACACCTTCACGCACGTTTTTACCGTCGACACAGCCCGGTCCTTCCCAAATATGCACTGAGTCCCGGCCACGTCCGACGCGGATTTACATATTTACGTCGCCGCTGTGTAAACGAGACCCAAACGAAACGTGTCCCGGGCGGAAAATAGCGATTAAGGTGTGTTTACTCAGATACTTAAGCACGCGTTCGATTCAGGGGAGATTCAGTCGCTTTTCAAGGAATTTGTGTACTTTCGGAGAAACCAATATTTCGAATATTTAAATATCGTTCCAATGGAAGCATTCGAATATTCTTCCACCACTGTTCGTGAAAAACAAGATATGCGAATATTCACGATATGGCTTAAAAGAATTTTATTTTTAAGTTTTGCTTTATTTTGAATTTATAATATTCTATTCTATAACACGTCATTGCTATGGGGGTTACCGGTTACCAACACTATGATATGCCGTCTCTCATTAATTTATATATGAATAGTTAATTTATGCAATCAATTTCCTATATAAAACTAGATAGATGGCTAATAAAGCCGATAAAACAAGTTTAAAAATAAACACATCATGAAACGCGTTTGTCTCTACCGTGTTTTCGGTTATTTCAATTTTAATTAAGAGTTGAAATAAATCAACGTGGTAGTCAACGTGAATACTGGAGACTAAACGGGAAGATATAAAGTCAGCATCATAGCAAAAATGGAAATACAAGAATATCCCTATATTTTAGAACTGGCACACACGCGCTCATAAAGCGAAAAAGGGAGGGTCTCGCGATTGCCGGGCCGCGTTTCGTCGTCATCGACGATTAACTCTCGCTGCGTTTAAAGTATCCGCTGACAAATTGTAAGAACTGTGGCGCGGTAAAACGGACTCGAGATGACGATGACGACGATGGTGTCGTCGAACGAGTGCGTCGTCTCGCCGACATTCAACGTTTGATCACAGAGCGGATTATACGCGCAAAGAACGGATGTTAGATTACTCATACAACCGCTACAAGCGGGGGTGGTCGAGTGAGAAGTTTAATTTTCGCCTGTTTACCCACGTTATACGCAGCGCCCCAAACGAAAAGAAGACCTGCGGGTAGCAGGCGCCCCGGGGCGCGTTTGAAAATGCGAAGGGGGATGATCTGCGTTTTTCAGTTCCCCGCATGATGATACTTGGCTGGCCGAAGATCCCCTTCTCTCTCTTTTTCTCTCCCCGAGGAGAGCCCGTAGCCGAGACTCGTAACACCCGAGCAGTCTCCCTCGCCTAATCCATTATTCCGCGCGGCTGACCGCGAATGATTTCCGATACATTCGATTTTCGAGAGGCCGCTCGATCGTACGTAGATTATCGCTTTCGCGCGGCCACGACGACGACGAGCCGCGCTCAATGGCCCGGCGAGAATGTTAGATTCGTTCCACTTGCATTATGGAAAACAAGATCGCAAGAACGCACAATGCAGGCACGGGTGCTACTGCGTACACGGGATACGCCTTGCTTCGCCGTAATGCGCCCCATGATGGAAAGTGGAATTCTGCATTGTTGCCGCGAGCGGTGTGCCCGACTTTGATCGTGATGTCTGCGGCGATCGAAACGTCCGCGATAAAAACGCTGAGCTGAGACTTCTCTTACTTTTTTTTTGTCAATTAACATAACGATTTCCGTCGGCAACTCTGAAGCGAGCACGTGAGTGCGATTGTGTGTGACCTCTGACTTTCATTCTCGATATCCACTTTGAAAAATGGATTCACGATTCTATCGTACGTGACTTAATGTTATATTACTATTGTCATATTGTTAAAAATACACACAACACAGAATATATTGTTAAAATTGACACGAGAATAGAGCACGCGATAAATGTTAATTATTTACTAAAAATTATAGTTGACGGATTATTAATTTTTGTATATGAAATTTTGCGCAAGGTCCCGAGACGTTTGCATTTTAAACTGAGCATCGACGAAGATACGACGAGGACACGACGGCGCACGCGGTGCGCCAACGCGCGCGCTCGTGTTCCGTCGAAAAAGACGCGAGCCCTCGGGGGTTAAAGGGTTTCGCATAATTACAGTACAACGAGCCTGCGAGAGATAGGAAGCCGTCGCTTCGCGGTTAAGAATCACGCCGGATTTTTCTCCGCAATTAATTATTGTCCGGTCACCTTAATTAATTAGTCATCGGATAAGCGGCGAGATTCCTGCGCCAATTAAGACCTCAGCGTCTAAGATCGGGCCTAGGCTCGACGCGCAGCGCGTTTATGTCGACGCGATCGCCGCACGGTGCACCTTCGGGCTCACGATCGTGCAAGCTTAATGGAGGTAATCGACGCCCGCAGCCGAACGTATCTTCGCGATAAAGTCTAATCGACAAGTATAAACATCTCACGCGGCAGATCGCCCTAAGAAAAATCCGCCGTCGATGGTCACGAGGCAGCAACTAAATAAATCCACGATAAGTGAAGGAAATAGTGATACACTTCGGCGATAGAAAGATACGAACTATCCACCGAGCAACGCTCTATCCGTGAAGTTTTTTACCGCTTCACGAGCCAACCGGCCATCTGCCATCGCACGGTCTCGAATAATTCCAACTATTCATTTCACCATCGGAATATCGTAATCGAGGAGCACGAAGCGGCGTCGGAGGACGAAGGAAGACCGCGACCGATCCACGCTCATTTCTCAAGGGCCGACCCGAGAAATTTGCAGCCCGGACAAAAAATCGCTTTTTCACAGGACTGCCCCTTAATGCGCGCTCTCGAAGCTGCGAAGCGGTGGGTAAAGGGAAGAAAGAACCGGCGGGATTAATCGAAAGTCCGCCGATGAGCCTCACGCGGGCCGTCGAAGGTGACGTTTTGTCATTAGCCTCGGCCCGAAAATTGATACGCGGCCGCGTGGCGATTTAATTGACGTCAAATTGGAGCGCGCACGATAGATTGGATCCACGACGAGAGGGCGCTTCTCGAGATGAGCTTCGCAGAAGGGACGAACTGGAGAAAGGGAGATCGATTCCTCCGGCTCGTTCCTACCGATCGTCTTTACCACGCCATCAAATTTCGCGATGAAAGCATCCTCGGCTGGAATATTAAGTGCGCCGCGGTTAATAACGTTCCTGCGCTTACAGTCCCCCGATACGCGGATGTCCGATTACGGCAAGGCCGTACGAAAAATTACGGCAAGAGTTACGGTGGCGTCGCGGATAACACCAGTGCGCGAGAAACACCTGTCAAGTAATTCTCGCCTGCATCTTTATCGATGCCTCTCGCGTGATTTATGCGACCGGCGAAGACGCGAACAGCGCGAGCCGTGTGTTCCACATTTTTTCTTTCCCCTCCGTTTCATTCGTCGTTATTAGTAGACTATTATTCACTAGCGAAAAACTATCGCGAGAACATCCTTGCAGGCAGGATTTTTTTAAACTCTCTAATGGCTCGAAAGGTGGATTTTCAATATATCCAGAAAAGTGGGGTCAGATCTGACCCCATACTCGGTTTTACTCATTTTTCGCGCAAACAGTATGCAAAATGGATAAAGGAAATAGATAACAACATGAAACATTTTTTAAGAAGAGAAACGGCGCGTAAAATACACGCTGCAAAATAAATGAAGCTATGAGGTCAGATTCGAGCGCAATTTGCTATTAGAGGGTTAACTCGGTAGCGTGTCAACATTTCTCAAGCCGGCGTTACGCGCTTCTTTTTCCGTTTTATTCGCCGCTGAAAGGATGTCCCTCGCGAAGACATTTTCCCGGAGAGGGGAGGATTTTTCAATTGTGAAACGTATCGATATATTTTTGATGCCGGTGTGCTGTCTCGCGTGCGGTAAATGCAAATCGAACTTCCGGTTCCGCAGCTACGCAATATATCTCGATGATTTATATAACGCGCTCGCTTTCTCCATTGTATCCCGGCAAACGTAAATGACTAGGAGTTTTGACAGCGTTCATAAACACGTGAGTAATTGCATCTCGGTTTCTGAAATGGCCGAACCTGTTATCGCGATTCGCGATAAATCCTCGCCCGGCGTTCGTTCGTTCCGGTTCGCTTCGAGGCTACACCGGCCGGCGCGTTTCATTCGCGGCGGCAGCGGCGACGACGGTGGCGGAATGTAACGGGAAGCACGGTTTCCCATTACAGGCGTTATATAAATGTTCATGAAAGCGTCGATGGAAATCGCGGGAAAACGATTTATGACTCGGCCGGCGCGAAGATAAAGGAGATCGGGGCAGGTTCGGTTTTCCAATGTTAGAACTTTCTAGACAACTAATTGTTGTAAATGACTGAGCAATGATTATAGCGACGACTTTCCTCTATGCTTTTGTGTTACGAATGATTCTATAATCTGTATAATTTTGTCTATAATAATCGAAATACGAATATAGAGCATCTATGCGAATGCGTTCCGGTACCAAGATAGATCCAGAAGCAACTTGAGTTACTTAGCATTATATTTATTTATTTATTTCGTATAATAAATATATGATTCTGCACGTTGAGAAATGCGTATACGTTCAAAGATATTTAGCAACAGATAAGACATTATTTACAACTTATTTTCAATGATCAGAATATAGTATCGATTTTCGTATCGATTTTAGTATCGATTCCAATAATTTTGTCAATGTATGAATATTACTTTTATTACATAAAATAGTACATCGCACAGCTGTAGGAAACTTCATTTTTACTATTTATACGTTACTTGGGTTTATCCAGTAACAATAGAGAATATTAAGAAAAAAACGTTGAGATGCTCGGAAATTTACTCGTCTGCTTTTGAATCATTTTTTTTTTCTTGCGCGGAGAATACTTTTCCATATGCGAGCTTTTTCGAGCGCGTTCGCGCGCGGACGGCTGAATTTAGAATCCCGACGATCCGGTTGATTACACAATGGCGTTCGCGTTTATTAACGCCGCGACGGGCTTTCACGCGAATCAGGCGTACCGACCGGCTGCTCTTTACGGCGCGTTTATCTCCCCCGTTGCATTTACGCCTCTCGTTTCTGTCGAAAACCCGAGAGAGCCGCGGATATGTTTAATTTTACACACGCGCGCTCGTAAAGCGAGAGAGAGAGAGAGAGAGAGAGAGGTTTGCCGGGCCGCGTTTCGTCGTCAACGGCGATTAACTCTCGCTGCGGTTTAAAGTATCCCCTGAGAAATCGCCGCGCTGTAAAAACTGTGGCGCGGTAAAACGGACTCGAGATGACGATGACGACGATGATGTCGCCGATCAAGTGCGTCGTCTCGCCACCGCGAGCTTTCGGCTCTCTCGCGGCTGCTCTCGCGAAAGGCGAGAATCCTCAATTGGCGCCGATTAATCGCGCGCTCGAGCGACAATTAATTCCGTGCCGGGAGTTACATTGTGCGTACGTCCGCGAGTGACGTAAACGGATGCACCGCGTGCACGCCAAAGCAAGGAGCATAACGCGGAATTAACGCGGCTTAATGGAACGCGCGAACGCACACATACCGGTGCCGGGCTTTCCCACAGTCCTAATTGGCTGAATTAGTCCGACTCGATAATCATTACGTCGCCCGGCAGGATCGATTTGGAGACGCGCCGTCTTCGGAAAATGTCACCTTCCTTTCGAAGGTTCGCGCGTTCAATACAACGCTATAGTAGGGCGGTGACGGCACGTTAGTTCGCGGCTGTGAATTCTTCGTGTTACTTTTACCTCTTACGCAAGCAAACGTCCCCGCTATTGTCGCGTCGTTAAATGCGATTTGCATCCTTCATCGTGGCGACGCACGCTTCCGTTTTCACACACTCGGATTCGTGGAAGTCGACACGGATTGCCGATCGGAACGTCGCGAGCGACCCTCGGTTTTCACGTTATAAATAATAGCTGATGTATGAACGCGCGCGATCGACACGACGGTAATTGACGACGCGTTGCCGCCACACGGCGGCAATTACCGCGCGACTGCACGGCGCGATGATTTCTTCATCGTCGTCCGTGAATACACGACGCGGGGTGAAAATGATCGCATGAACCGCGAGTGTGTTATCGGGGCGACCGAAAGAATGCGCCCTTGAAGGAACTTGATCGGCTCGATACACTCGGCTGACGACGTTATTACGGCTAATCGCTCCGACAATACGCGCGATTTATCCTCGACTAGCCTCGTGCGCATTGAGCTTGCTGCATAGATCGATCTGGATTCCTCGCGAGACGCCATTTCCGCGAGGTCGTGCGGCATAATTAGTTTCCTCGTTATATAATCGCGGCGGGTACACAATTTCCCCACGTAGTGAAAAGGATCTCCGTGATTGCTCGCGAATGGACACGTCGGGAAACTAACTCAACTCTTGTAGGATCTTGAGGATCGTTCGCACTTTGAGACAAATATTTATGTCAACGCTCGGTCTTTCATGTTAATATTTAGTCTTGTTTATTACAATTGCACATCACTCGTTCTTCTTTTATCGGCAAAGAGAGGAAGTTCTCAAGAGTGGTTCCGGACACACGATTTTAACCCCAACCGTGCACATCTTTTTGGTAACCTTAATCTGGAATTTTTCGTGTGCTCGCTTATTTAAAGTTTGTAAAAGTGCTAATAAAAATCTATAGAAAAATCACGAATATACTTTGAAGTCTAATAAATCTTAAAGAATAGAATTATGTAAAGAAATGATCGCAAATGTTCATCAAAATATTTTATTTTATCGAAAGTATAAGGAGAAACGTGATGAAAACACGAGTCGACAGGGCCCTATAATGATCCCAGTGTGCACGATTAAGTCAGAGGCCTACACTTTTGAACTGAGAGGGAACCTTGAACGCATCGATTTGAGTGATTTCGCTCACGAATACGTTCGTGAATACGATTACGCGAAGCGTCCTCCCTAGAGAACGGCCGGTGTGTGATGAATGAGGTTTGCCAGGAATTTTCTGAATTATTTCCACCGCTCGTTCAGATGACTCGCGTCTTCGTCGCGCGGCATGTCCTTCTTCTGTAGCATCGAAATGGCGGAGGAGGATCCGGCCGCTGCAGAAACGCTATCTCGACCGGTCATCGACCAGATCTACGAGATTCTTTCGGCTTGTCGCGGTGTAACGTAACGATGCGGAAAGATGCAGGTGGTGCATGCGACGAGTCGCGTGCGCGTCCGTCGGCTGCAATCCATTTCGACGTCGCCGGGGACGTAATCGGCGTCGCGGTTACGTTCCCGAGCGGCGCGCAAAGTCGCGTGACAATCGTTCTTAATCTTAAGCCTGCTCATCTCGCCGTTTTATTAAGCCCCGCGAGATATACACGGCTCGATATCGCGGAATCGTCCTTTCGCGGAAACGGATTCACGCGTTACGCGAAAAAACATCAGTAAGATGTGTTGTACCTCGAAGAAGTTCAACGATATTAATATCACAGAGGAAATAAGTTGACGATTGTAAAATAGTCAATGTCTTCCTTCCTATGTGTTCATACGTTAAATAGAATAATAATTCGAGTAAAATTTGTATCTTATTTAACCTTTAAAAGCGAGTGCTTCTCCTTCGAAGTACGTCAAAGTAGAGGTGAATTAAACGAAGTATACCTTCTAATATCGACCAAGAAGATTAATCTTATATCGAGCGCCGCGGGCGATAGTATTTCAGATAATAATCCACGGAATATCAACGGTGCGGTGTACCTTGAGTTAACAAGTAGCAGGCGATATCACATTTCCTATGTTATGTCCAAGGCTATATCTATCTTGCTACTTTGAAGAGGCGAAGCTTCGCGGAATCTACAACGACTTTATTTTGCGTCGTGAAATTCTTTGCGGAGAGCATACTATGCCGTTCCCCAACATTTTGTATAATAAAAAATAACAATAATTCCATCAAAAACTCTTCGCATTTCCTTGTAAAATATAAAAAACAAATACAAGTTAAAACATTAAGATATTAATTTTTATTCATTCCTTCATTTCAATTTCTTCATATATTTTTATTTCTGATAAATTTTTATTAATTTTAATTTCAATTCGAATGTTGCTTCCAAGTTAAAGACATACCTCGCGCAAGTTCAAGGAACAATTCATCAACATAAGACGCCATCCACGAAATCTCTCCTATCAAAATTATTTCACACTGTTGCTCTCGGCGTTGCTATGATAAAAGAAAAATTCGCATAACTTTATCATCGGATAATATCGAGTTTTCGTTATGGCTCACAGGATACTTTGCGACGAAGCGAGAGTGAAAATGTAAATGTAAAGCTTCCGGGCACTTAGAACGCATTTATATACCCGAAGACGAGAGGCTGACGCTCCGTCGCCGCGCGCATTAATCCGACGCGTCCGCTCGTCGAGTCCCGATTAACACGAGCGCCGAGGATGACACGCCAAACGATATCTCGCGATATGCTCTTCGTGCGTGATATGCGCGGTTTTTCCGCAAAGCCGCGCGCGCACGCCATGCGTGAGGAGGCCTCGTAAATTTCCCCAAGAGCGCATCCGTTAACTTCTCCGCAATAAATTCTCTCACTTGCCCCCTTCAAACCCGATTCCTTCCACCCTCGAGATCTGAATTCTCTTACATTACCACGGATAATTCGACCATTTTCAGGAAAGCTTCTAGCGAACCCGTTTCGACGTTGGCTTTGACTACAAATTAGACTCGCATCGCACCTCGCTCGTTCCGCGCCGAAACCAACGCGTCTCGCGAGCGGATCGCACTATAACTCTGGATCGCGGCATTTACGACGCGAAATCTCCATCTCCGCGAGACGGGAATAATAATATTCTTACGAGAGACACATCGGCCTCCCACCTCGCGCTCGTTCGCCGCGTAGACAAAGCCTCGGTCACTTAATGGGTACCGCGCGCGCGGTCTAACGACCTGACTGCGACGGAGAGTTGCCGCCACAGCGGCGTGTTGTTACAACGAAATCCGAAAATGCTGGTCGTCGCCATGCCGGGCACGTAGTTATCAGCCGCTATCAGAGAAACGGGTTCTTCGAATCGCTCGGGATCCTCATTCTTCCCTCCTGTGCTGTCCGAGTCTCGGAGGAAACGACTCCTGCTTCGCGACCGCTGAACGACCCGGGACGCGACCTCTGGTCTAGGCTCCCTTCGTCGCGTGGAAAACAGCCGCAGGAGCGAACGAACCCGCCGCTCGGACCACTCGCGCTCTTCCTCTAACGACCAGGATGCGACACATAAAACGCGCGACACTCAGGATCACGTGCCGGCGGCACGTAAGCGACAAAGTGGACGAGGTTGTGAGAACAAAGCTCTATTTCTCCTCGTTATTTCTCTCGAGGATTACGAGACGACGTGTCTCGGACCGCGCCTACGTAATTTCCCGAATCGAAATGTTAAATTCTGTTATTCTATTATTAGGTCTTCAAGGGGAGAAAATGGAAACAAGTTCTTATTTATAGTATCAAAGGAGCACAATAAGTACTCCTTCAACGTTACAAATGGAAGCTGGCACTTCCAGAGTCTAAATTTTAGTTCTACATTGAGTCTTCAAGGGGAGAAAACGGCAATAGATTCCCCAGTTGTAGCATCAAAGAAGCACGATAAAAGATCTTTGAAGACTTAATGTAGAATTAAATTAGACTTAAAATAGGACTGAAATTTCGATTCGGGTTCTGTCACCGAGATGGTGAGGTGGGACGAGGAAAATAGAATTGAGAAATGGAAACGTGACCGCGCAACTTCTAAATTTGATTCGTGCTTTTCCGATTAATCGTCCGAAATTGGATCATTCATTTTTCCACGCCGAAACCCGAAATTTTCACGGAACATTTTGTCTTTACGAAGAATGGAAAGTTGCTGGATGCGCGCGCGTGCGTAGTGCGAAGCGTGTGTAATTCTGTTCGCGGAGGATTTTTGAGCGTCGCGCTGCTATTTGTAACGCGCTACATCAACGAGCATCAACGTGAAATATTCCCGACAACTCGCGAGAAGAGGCCAGGTGCGAGCATCAGCTAGAGGAGCTTCGAGGAATTTGACCTCCCGAGGTCAATCCACAGCCCGTTGCAGGCCCCAAAATTGCTGCGGAGGCTGCGCTTGATCAAGATTCGCCGTTAATCCATCCAGGGGTTAAGGAACACCACCGGTCTTCGTTTTGCCTCGCCTCCGCTCAATTAAATTCTACTTCAGGGAGATTATTTCATAAATCATATCCCGTCNCACGAACGCAGATGTCCCCCCCCCCCCTCCACTCATTTTCTCACCCACTTGTTCGCGCCAACTAACAACTCGCCGCGATTATTTGAAGGACGATGCAAAGGAAACAGTTTTAAAACGCATTAATTCTCTATAAATCGCTGTTACAGATATACTCATATCGTCTAATGTACTTCTGTATCTCGAGAATAACCAACGTCTGGTTGTTCGGTTTCCGATTACGAAAGTTTCAGATTCTGTGAGATGCCTCAGTGATTAAAGAATGAGATTTACGGTTTAAATGTGAGTTCAGAGAATATTCTTAGATTAAAGAATACTTGCAAATTCGAAGACTCCCGATAGACTGAGAACCGGCAAGACCTGCTTTTTTCCTCCGCTAGACAGACTCCGATTCGCATAGCTTCGCTTCAAGTTACCATCCTGCACTTCCCCCTGTCCATTTCCTCGCGCCGCGAGAATTGATCCGCGAAGGGTCAACCGCGGAGAATAGCGTTCCGCGAACGCGGGCCGCGGATTCCGCGAAGACGCGCCCCGGCTGGAAACGGCTTTTCCAAGTGTGTAATATCTTTATTCGCTCGTACTCGTCGCGTGGAAGAATTCCAGCGCAAAGAGCGGCTCCCGTCACGGCCGAGGGACAATGAGCGAACCGAAGAAACGTTAGAGCGGCTTATGCAATTCGCGAAAGAAGCGCGGGACTAGTCGTCCGTATATCCGTGTAAAAAGCTCGCGTGCTCGCATTCTAGCATAGGTCGATCCCCGTCGTCGCGCCGTTGCACGCTCGAGGGAAAATTCTTCGCGTTTCACGTGCGTCCCGATCCGCATCGCGACGGCAGCCGCGGAGAGATGCCCGACGAGATTCCGCGGGCTCGTCCATCGCGGTATTTAATTATTTCCACGTCGAAATTTCGCGCTCGTGAAACGATGTCTGCCACCTACCTACCCGACCTATCTGCCTCTCGCTTCGTCTTCGCGGCGGCGTCGGCGGAGGCATTACGGTACCCGGGTACCGATCCTACGTAACAATTTAATAGCATAGTATCTCCCACCGACACCACCTGGCGGTCAGGTATGCCACATCAAAGTCTTTATTAGGCCCGATTGAACGTTATTGCGGCCCCGCTCTCTCGTGGAAGATCGGCGCTTTTCGCCCTCCGTGTTCCTTCGAGATGCGTATACACCGAGGTCTCGATCGTGCCGACATTGATTAACTTTGGTCAACGCAATCTACTCTCTCCCTCTTTGCCTATGCCGCTGGTAAGTCGTAAATTAAGCCTGTCGCTTGGCAATGCAGAAAACAAGAAGCGAACGCTAATCTCCCGCGGAAAGTAATCGAAAGCCCGACTTGCGGGCTTTCCGCGCTTCAACGTCGAGCGATAAATCTGTCATTTTCCGATTTCTCCATTTCCCACATTCCTACGCAATTTCTTCCCTTCCTTCTCACTCTTTCGCTTCACCGAAATACGAAGTATAAACGTGTTTCAACGCCTCAAGAAACCGTTATATTTCTTTTCACGAAAAGTGCGAGAAAGTATGACCAACAAGAAGGAGACTGCCGAAGTGTATTCGCACCTTCCTCCGCATGTTTGTACGTTTGAATGTGCGAAGACGCGCGTACGTATCCTACTTATTGCGATCCTCTCGATACGGAACGAAACGTTACGTACGAGTCCGCGTAAGTGCAGAGGGAAGAAAATCGTGCGCGCGCGGCGTACGCGCCGAGAGACGAAGGCGGCGGATTACTGTTAAACGGATCCCGTGATCCGCTGGGAATTATCGGGTAGCGCCACGATTAACCCCTCCGTGATATTTATTAGACGATCGAACCCCGATTATCCTATCGCTCGCGCGCCGTGTTTCTCCTTCACTTCGTGATTTAAACGGATAACCGGACGCATCATCACGCGTTCGGGAACGTTCGGGTTCTTTGCCCCAATTCCCCTTTTGATCGAAGTCAAACACAGTCGGACAATTCTTTCCCTACTTGAATTCCGAGTCCCTCAATTTGACGTTTTCATTATCTGTACGAAGAGCATTCCGTCGTTAAAATTGACACGTATCTTCGCACGGGAACTTGGGATAAAACGGGGTCACGGAGTAGGGCAGAAAAACGCTATGTGGAAATAACTACGTCACAGTAGACTTTGACTTGCACATATAAGAGAGAAAGGCGAGTCAACGTGCTAGTCCGCCATGAACAATAGCAGGGACTACATATGCCGCAACTTCGAACGGATTTACGAAAACTGATAAATTTGATATAATATTATGAATTGTTTGATGCTATGTAACTTGTATTTGTGATACAATGCTAAAAGATAGAAATAAATTATATGTAATATGTTATATTTTACAATAGATTAGTCTTTTGTGTCAATATAATCCCGTTATTCTACAAACCATGCGTAATTTCATATCTATTACTTGAGACAAAATGAAGTCAACTGAATGAGGCAAGATGAGAATATTCCTATATTATCTAATAATTCTCATTACTGCTAAATATTACTGCCATATTTAAAAATAACTTAGTGCCGCTTTGCTAGTGTTGTTTAGTGCATGTTGCATTACGCAGGCCTGTACTCATAATCCGAGCAAGACTGACTGGCTCGTCAAATTTGTCAGCATTGGACACGCGAATCTTGTGCAGGATTTGACATAAAGGAAAAAAAAGTAAGTTTTAAAAGTAAGTTGGTAAGATTTATTTGCGATTCATATGTCAATGATAATAGAAATGATCTTGTCTTCAACTATTTCATCCTACCCTCAACGCTAACCCATCTTACCTCGAGAAGGATAACATAACATCAAAGAATTTTTTAGTGAAGAGGTTTCTTTCTATTCTTTTTTCCTATTTTTTCTCTCAATTTGCTTATACAACGTCAAAGTTTAATTGATGTTGATTATAAAAAAAATGTTAACAAATCTCTCAATTTTAAGATTGCTTCGTTTTTATCAAGCCTTTCTCCGCGTCCCCGTTTTACCGAGTTTCTCTAGTTCTGTTTAAAACGCACGTGTCACATTCGAAATATTTATCGTTGGACGTTTCGTCGAAGCGCGACCCTCCTCACGCAACCCGATCCGCGATGGGGTGAAAATGAACACGTCGAGCCGTGACCGGCGGAGGAACGGATGTCGATGCGCCGACAAAGCCTCTTCTCGCCACTCGTTGAAAAAGCACGTACGCGGTGAGCGCGTCTCCGCGCACGCACACGCGAGCACCGCTTGCGTCGAGCCGATATAATTCAATATAATGTAGGGACCAGCGACATTATCTGGTCCGGTGCAGTCAGCTCGACTCGGGCCCCGATTAATCTCGACTCGATCTCAACAAAGCGCGGATTTATGGTCTCCTCGCTGGCTGGCTGGCCGACCGACCGACCGGCCGGCCGGTCGGCCTTAAGTCTCCTACTTAAACCTGTTTTTTCGGCGAGCTCGTTTCTTTTCCGCGGTGAGTTTTCTTTCTTGCTCTTCTTTTCCCCCCTCCCCCTTCTCTTTCGTTTAACCTACCCTGCTGCTCGCTCTAAGATTCTATTATATCTTCTTCACCGATCCCCGTGGACCGGAACTCATGCCACTTCTCGAGAGCACGCGGAATCAGGCTTTTGATCTTCGCGCACCACGTTTCGAATCTCGTACTTTTACCTTCCGCAACTTCCGAGAAGCCATCTCGTTAAATCTCGTCTCATTATCCTTCGTGTTGCTGGAACTTCTCGACGCTTATACCGATGTGCATGCGATTTGAACATTTCAACTATCTTCATTCCCCCCCCCCCTAACCGAAAAATCATTCAACCCTTTCGGGTGCTCCTTACAGCGTCGCACTTCTTCAATTTCACTCGAAATAACTGCAAAATATAATGAAAAAAGATCCAGCCCAAAAGGACCGAGGCGCATAACTATCTCGAAGATAGAGGACGCTCCGATCTCGTTCGACATTTCTTCTCGTCACGACGGGATCTCGCGCGAGCGGAACGCAGGTAATTCCGGAGGTAACGCAACGCCGAATTACGGGCAAATCAGTAATGGGCCGTGGGATCGAGCCGATGGATCCTCGTTGCCGCGCGTCGTTACGCGCTCTCGCGGCTACCCGGCGCCCGTGTACAATCGGTAATTGCGGCGAGGAGACGGACGAACGACACTGCTCGTACTCCTCCTCCTTTTCCTCGCCGGATCGTCGAGCGTGCATTTTGATACCGCGAGAGGTCGATCGGTGGCCGATGCCCGTCGCCCGGCTCTCTTGTTCGCCCGCGTCTTTGTTGCGGAGCCGCATCTTTGTTGGGCGCGCGAGCTCTCCCCCTCGTTCTACATACATGCAGATCCCGATCGCTCGTAGAATCGATTATCCGCGGCCCGATCGTGACCGTGCACGTTCACGCGATGCACGCGCGCGCCGCTGCGGCCAGACAAATGAGGAGGAGATTCACCGAGAGTACACGCCGTGCCCATCGCTTCGATACGCGCGCCGACGACTTCGGAACGGTCGTCCGAGCTCGTTTCTTCCCAATCCGCAGGTACTCGCGTTCCCGTCACTTTTCACCCCAAGAGCGGACGCGCTTTGACAACGAGTCTCCCTTTCTCGAGACCCCACTCGGAAACTCGTGATTTCGTTGACCGCCCGCGAACGCGCGATATATTTGTCTAAAATAATAATAACTTTACCGATCGTCACAAGCAAAATATGATAAATAGAGATAGATACAGATCAAAAGGTGAGGCAATAACAAGGAATAACTATTTAACCCGAGTAGTAAATTCATCGGTCAGATTAATTAATTAATTAATTTTGTTATATTGGCCGTCGATGAATATTTCAAGATGATAATCGAAATCAAGATGAAAATTTTGCGGGTGTTGATTTGATGAGAATACGGCGGCGCACACGATGCGTCAACGCGACCGTCCGCGCTCTCCTTTTTGAAAGGCAACCAATTTATCTTGACGAGTAAGACGTAGGATTTCATTTCTCGACGGCTTGAAGCGCGCGTCTCGCTTCTCCGGTAATCTTAATTCAAGACTCGCTTATCGAGACGTGTGATATTAAAAATGAAAGGACACTACTCGGCGGACGGAATAAGTGCAACGTTGGTATAAGCTAACAAGTTGAATAACACTCCCGATGGGACGTTGACGTCTGGAAATAATTAGAAAGTCCGGTTTCTCGAGTATCACGCGGGCGACGTTCCATCGATAATTATACGGGGTCCAGCGTCCGCTTGATAAAAGTGTTCCCGAATTCCGATCAGAGCTCGGCTCATCCGAGAATGCGTGGTCGCTGGAGACGTTTCGCGATAAAGATACGCACAATGTTGGCGGACGGCCGGAGACCCGTTAAGCAGTGCACCAGCCGTTCGACTTACTTGTAAGATCCGTGAATGTTCTTGCAGGTACCGTGTCTGCACGGGTTCCTGTCGCACTCGTCGATGTCGTCCGCGCAATTCAGCCCGGTGAAGCCAGGTGCACACGTGCACTTGTAACTGTCCTGGAGCGAGCGACACTCGGCCCCGTTTCGACAGGGCGACGAGGCGCAGTAATCCTGCCGCTCGCAGTGCTCGCCTGAAACAGAAAAAGAAAGAACGGTCGTGTTCAATGTCATGTACCGTCGTGCACTCTCGTTTACGCGCGACAAAACTGACTGTGCGTTATCGCGACCACGACGACACGACACATTAAGAAGCACTCTCTCACCCTCCTTCCTCTCTCAGACATTCATCTGATTCGAATTCCGAATTATGAATTCACGTCATAATTTTTGTTGCTCTTTCATTTGCAAATAATGGAACTTCATCTTCGTTTCGTCTCGAGTGGGTTTCATTCGACGGTTGGATCTTGGTTGTGAAAAAACTGACCTCATTGACTAATTCATGATTCAAAATCGAATTTTGAATTCACGGACGACGGTCGCAGTTCTTTATTGCTTTTTAATTCGTGTATCTTCGTTTCCTTTTGTTTCATTCCATCTTGAATAGATTTCATTTAAGGAAGGCTCGAGCGGTTGGATCTCGAATGCGAGAAAAATACCTTCGACCTTCGTTGACTAATTTGTGATTCAAAGGCGAGTTATGTGAGTTCACGAACAACGTCGTGGTTTTTATAGTTCTTTAACTCGTGGATAACAAAATTCGTATCGTCTCAAGCGGATTTGTCCGAGAGAAAATCGAGCGGTTGAGCCCCCGGTTACGAAAAAAATACCTAACCAATCAATTTGTCCGGCGGATCGGATTTCGAGTCGGGCCGACCGTCGTCATCGCGTAGAGCTCCCACTTACGCGCTGATACGAATATACAAAAAAATTACACGCTAATACGAGTAAACGAGAGTCGTTCGATACCGGAGGAACGGCCGAGTGCTTGAGAGTATTCAGATATCCTCTGTGGGAGCCACCACCGTAGCGCGCGCGCGCGCGCGGAACTTATAAGGCCAAACGCCGCGCGGCAAAAACGCTCGCAGTAAAATTTCGTAGATGAAGATTGCAGCGGAGATAAGAATAAATTAGCTCGGCATTTCTTGCCGGCTAGCATTCGGCCGGCGAGTAGAGATATCCCTTAGGACGGCGGTAATGTCGGCCGGCCCGAGCGTGTACCTAACGTAAGCGTCTCTCCTCTCTTTCTCTCTTCCTCATCCTCTCTCCTTTTCCTCGCGAGCTACTGATTAGTGGAACTAATTACCGGAGTAGCTACTCGCTCTCTCGTGGCCAAGATGTCTTTGCTTCTGGGATCTGCGTCGTGCACCCGCTACAGTCCAGCGGTGCTCAGCGTCCACGTTCCATGAGGATACTTTACGAGCCATCTCTCACGAGCTCACGACCGTTTCGTCGAAGCAAATCCCGCGTTTTCTATACCGCTGGCGCGAATTAAAAACATTGATTCTACACACGCGGATAAATTGACGTTAATATCGCAAAGCTTCGGCGGAAAAAATCTTCGAGAGGAAGTTTAACCGAGAGCCATAAGAGGTCAGCCGGTATCAACGCATCGAGCGTAATGACGGTGCTTCAAGATCTCGGGTAGCTGTTTTTCCACGAAGCACCGGAAAATGGGAGAAGCGCGGGAAACTGAGCATCACTTGTGCAAAGGTACCGCCGCAGCGAAATGCCGCATGGTTCTCCGCCAATTATCCTACAAGCACACACTTCAGCCTGCCTTTCCTTCCTGCTCCTTCTTCTCCTCCTTCCACCACTACTGCTGCTACCACTGTCTCCCCCCCCCCCC
>NW_014556992.1:531591-558331 GCF_001313825.1 Dinoponera quadriceps | reverse complement strand
TGCTTTTCTTTCGGAAGCCCATCTCTCGTTTCTAGATTTATTCGCCGGACATACCAGCACGTGCTGGTGCCTTAACCCGACTCGTAAAAGATACAATCGTACTTCGGTGTCGACTTCCGTGATCATTGCGATATGCGTATTTGCATAAAAAAGTTATCCGGGGAGGAGGGGAAAAAAACGCAACCGCGATTAATTTTTACCAATAAAATTCGGATGTTTCGAGAATCGACGGTAAATCGCGAATAGCAGGATATCGCGTGCACACACGTGCGCGCACGTGCGCGAGCATCTAAGCAGTTTGAGAACGCGAATTAACAGTTAAATAGCTCGGTCTCGACGTCTTTCTTTACGACGCGCGCCACAATGCGAACTGGTTAATTGCAACACGTTATCGTCCCGTCCATCTATTAACCTTGCTATTCAACCCACGCGAATCGATAAGCATATTTAAGTACCCGATGACTAACACGCGACCTATTCAACGTCGGACTTAATATCGACTTACGTAATTTCACCTCTAAAGATCCGCATAGTTTTCCCGTTAACACCTCTCAATGTGCCGGTATTGATCAATTCATCGACGTAGTCGCTTATTAATTAACTTAAAAACATATTGACTTATAACGAACGGTTCAGCCCTCCGCAGAATAAGATTTCAAAAGTAAAGAAAAGAAAAAATTTCTCTCAACTGAGAAATACTTTATTCGAATCTAAATATACATAATTATAAAATATAAATACATAAATACAATAAGTAATTTTGAACTTTTTTCATTATAATTATAGCAGAAATTATTTAGCATAGCTAATTGCGGTTCGGCTTTAATTAGCCCGTTTTACGTGCCGGTGACGTTATTTTAAGTGTTTACTTTCAGCCGGGAAGTCGTAAGAGCGCGCGCGAGCGAGATAAAAAAAAGGCGCCGTTCGAAACAATGAATCGTTTACTGACCTGTGTAGCCTGTGCTGCACGTGCAGACGTATTCGTGTAATGACTTGAGATTGCATGTCGCTCCGTTGAGGCAGGGCGAGGAATCGCAGGCGTTGTCGATGGGAATTTCGCAGAGGCTGGCGGTGAATCCTACGGGGCAAGAGCACGCGAACGACGGTGTGCCACCCCCGATGCTCTCGCGCACCCTGCAGGAGCCGCCGTTTTGGCAGCGTGAGCCCGTATAGCACGGGTTCAAGTGCTGGCAGTACTCTCCCACGTATTTCGACGTGCAGCTGAAACAGAGTTACGTCTACCCGTGAATCCATGAACTTGACCCTTGACGTTTGACTAACGATGGCTGCGAACTGACTCCGAACGGATGGATCGATTAAATCAAAGATTGCATTCGCGCAATGCAATTTTGCGACGAGTTTCGATAAAATATATATAAAATAAATTTTTCCGAATTTATCTCTCGATGCTTTTCGCAGCATTTAAATTTTAAACATATACCATGAACTGACATATTTTTAACATATGAAAAAAACTGTTTCGTATATGAAATTGTAATGCTCGTTAAGAGTAATAAGTTGCTACCAATTATCTATTGGCGGCTCCTCCAATTCTCAATAAAAATCGTAATATCGAATTTAAATATCACATTGAATTTTGCTTCAACGAATGAACCGTATATTGTCGGAGAAGTAAATTTTGTATAAGCCGTCTATTTTAACGACTTCGAGGAGCATTTCTAACCAGTTCCCTTGCTTCTATTCATTAGTAATGTTACGCCTCGCTCCTCGAAATCCGAAAACAAATGAACAGAAGAGGGGAGAAGGAGGAGAGAGGCATCTCGATCGACCCCAGTGGGCGGTTTCGTGGGGAGCTATAATGCGTTCTCGCGAAAAGGCACGATCTCTCGCGTTGCGGTTAAGGATTCCACGAAAGGCCCAGAAAGACCAAGGAAGCTGGGAGGGGACCGCCCTTTGTGGCCGCCACCGTTACACGTATCATTAGATTCACGGAGTGTAAGTACCTAAAACCTCGTGCCGCGTCTCTCATAATCCCCGCGAAATTCGAGGTCCGTTCGCGTGAAGTGCGGCTCGAGAGGAAGAAAGAACATCGCACGTCCTTCCAGAACGCGAACAAAGTCCGTCTCTCCTCTTCGCCACCGCGCGCGAAATCCATTCGCAGCGTCGCCTCGGATCGGAGAATGATTCTCTCTCGGCTTTATCGGAACGCCAACGATTGTTCGCACGCTCGCGTTGGGTCGTTATCGTTGGAAGCAAAGGTCTCGATCGGGACGATTGGGAGCAAAGACGGGCCATCGGAGACGCGCGAATACCGTTTCCGACGACGAGGTCGACGATCGCGCGCTACCCCAATAAGGAAATTCTATCGCCGCGCTCTGTCGGCTCTTGCAAAACAAAGGGACGTTCTAACGGGCCCTAATGATCGCCAGACGGAGACCTCATATTGCAAAAGCCGCGATCGACCGCCGCTCGCTTTTGCGAAGGAGCCCCATCGATATGCGAAACGACGAAGGGGAACTAGTACCCTTAAGGTAACCTGCGTCTCTCCT
This sequence comes from Dinoponera quadriceps, assembly GCF_001313825.1. NCBI lineage: Eukaryota > Metazoa > Arthropoda > Insecta > Hymenoptera > Formicidae > Dinoponera > Dinoponera quadriceps. The sequence goes on along the minus strand of NW_014556992.1, from coordinate 555,821 downwards.
TACTACGGCCGTAAAGATTTTTCTCGACCTCGCGCGCTTTATAGCGATCTCACGCGGCACGCATACTTGCGACGACCACGGGACTCTCGTTATCTTCTTACGGCACGGGACAAATTACGCTGCTCTAAATCGCGGAAGGCAAAACGTCGAGTTATTTTACGCGTAAACAACAGCGCGCGGGTTCTCGTCGATCTTATTAAGGGTTTGCGAAAATCTGTCGGATTTTCCGTCATTTTTCTATCGTTAATAATAACAAAAATTGCCATGCCATGCCCAAACAAAGTACCTGCCATCGTTATCCGCCTAAACTTTCTGCCACCTTGCAGACAATTATTTGCAAAATGATTCGTCTTTTAAGTCAATAAATCGCCCGGTAATCGAAACGAACGTTTAAAAACTCTTAATATTTTACATTGTAAAATCACGGTGCATCTCTCGCCCAGACTGGAACTCTCCTTCGATCTTAATTTGCGCTAATATTTGGGGCACAAATTGCGTCAAACAAACGCGGATTTGCTACAAAAATCGTGACAGATCGCGGACTTGAGAATTTCAGAAATAAAAAGCGTCGGTTTCGCCGATGCAGATCGAATCGTCGACATTAGCGGACGACGGTATTCCGGAACGGATTTTCTTCCGGCGAGTGCAAAACTGCAGCTGCAGCTCGCGAACCTCTACTCGACTTCTTTCGTCGCTTTCCATCGTGTATGTGTGTGCGCGAGCGCAGTCGTACAGAGAGCCGGTATTTCTATAAACGGAAGCGACGATTCCACGGCCATTACTTGGCCGGCAGTGAGTTTCTTCTTGGCTGCCGGTAAACGCGCGGAGAAGCGGGCGTCGCGCCATTCGGATTTATTGACTTCTATTCGCGAATACATTCGCCGTCGAACGACGCAGGGGTGTAACGAGACCACCGCGGTGCCGCGAAGCAGCCAGTACGCTCGGAGACAAACGTCGATGCGCTTTCACGAGTGATATATCGGATCTGCTTCTCTCGGTTTTCGAACGGTCGCGTTGGCGCATCGCGTGCACCGTCGGATCAGTGCCGGTGTGATTTCTGCCTTGCCGAATAAATTTGCAGTGCGCTCGTTCACAGGCGATTTAAATCGCGAGTTTCACCGTCGGTGCGAAATATCAAAATAGATAAGACCGGATGACAGATGTGACGTGACTGCTGCGAAATTGAGACGTGTCATAGGTCTCTCGTGCAGATAGAAGGCAATTTCATTTGTAACCAGATCGCGTCAATAGTGTCCGAATGGCGCGAAACGCATAAGGATGTATCGCGCGATATTATCGCGATTACGCTCTCGCGTATGATACATGCAATACGCGCAATTTTTTTCTGTACGCACCAGTGTCGCTGGCAGCTACGCGAGTTAAAGAAAAAGTGCGGAGAGCGTGCGAGAACACGACGTTAACGCTGTATCGCGCTACCGATATACCGTACCGGTGATAAGCCGATCTGCGACCGTCGCGCGAACGAGATTGTAATTATCGACGAATGTTACAACGTACGCGTACATCCCGGTCCCAGATAATCTTGCAAATGCCCAGATAAGTGCAGCCCTATCTCGCGAGTAGATAAACGTACGTACGTACGTATGTACGTACGAACGGCCAGTTTCACAGCGCGCCCGAATGGAGTCGTGTTATGCAAATCGCCGGCCTCTACGTCGCTCTCGCCGCGTTTTATTAATCCGACGCTCTAAAAGTCCGCCCGTTTCCGTTTCGCAACCGGCCACGTTACACGACTCGCAAGTTAGCGAACGCGAGTCCGAACCAGCGCGAGCGATTCCACGATGAGATTGTGGAATCGCGATCGGCAGAGCAAGCGCGCGCACGCTCGCACTTTCGCACGTTCGCGATCACGCGCGAAAACGCTCCGCGAGCCGAGCGGCCAGGCGCTCGCTAATTGCGACGGTCATCAATTACGCGGTCGTTTAAACGCCGCTGTCTATGGCGGGCGCGATTTACCATCCGCGACGAGGATGCGACGGGGTGTGCGTCGCACGCGCGCGCGCGCGCGCAAAGATGCACACTGTGATGAGCGATGAAAAAGAGAAACACGTGCGTTTCAATGAATATACAGTTAATAACAGAATGATTACAATACTTTTTTCAATAAATTTCATAACATTTCGTGTCCATTAAGAGAATTTGTGATTTTTCATCATTCTTTGAATGATAAATTTTCTTATTAAATAGCGGAAATTGGATACGAGAATGTATGTTCATCGAGCGATTCAAAGGATGCGATATTTCTGCCACTGACACAATAAAAAATTTATGTCAAATCTAATATATTTAGCATGTCCTAAACGATCCACGCAAATTTTTGCGTTAATTTAACAAAAAATGAATATGTTGAAAAGTAACACAAATATATCCATATCTATATGTTAATCAGTACTGAAATATAAAATGTAATATTTTTAAAATTATAAATGTTATTTTAACACTTAAATATTTTGAATGTCGATTTAACAAAAAATATATATTGAGATAACATAAATACAATATTTTATTAACATACAATATAAATTAACATACGGGTATGTTGCAAATTTAACACAAAAATTTTAACAAGGACTGATTTTAACATAGGTACAAAATATTTTTTACTGTATAGTTTTATATTTCGGCAACATTTTTATTTAATGAGTCCTGCAAATTTTCGATAAGAAAATTTATTTTTTAATAATTCTCAGAATATACACATATATAAATTTATCTATCGGATATCTGATGTGATTTGAAGTTTATCAGAATAGTAATGTTGCAGTTTTTTCACCATCGACCGTATATTCCGCCTTAGGAGAAAATCGATACCGCAAAGTATAATTAATGTTTCCTCCGTGCACTTCTCTCGAGGTTATTAATATAAACGACTCTCTCGATTTGCTCGAATTGGGGAAATCAATTTCTTATGTCACATTAAACTATCGCGAATGTATCATTTTGTTGAAAGGGACGATAGATATTGATGAAAGATGCATCTCGTACTGTCTCTATTCGTTTTTCTCACACATGCCATCTGCGTTGGCTTTTGTAATTTATGGGAATGCGTCTATTAATTATCACATGTTTTACTAGGCACTCTAGTTTTTCGGGCTGACTAGACAACCCTCTAACGACGCTAAGTAATAACTCAAACCCGTAGAAAACGTCCAGAATATATGTACATCATATTTCGTCGGTGTATTCTCATAATATGGGACTCATTGGGGTGCATCCTAATTGGAGGAGCAAAATATGGAGTTTGGTTAGCGGTGGTCAGCAAATAGAGTCATCAAGCACGCTAATTTTCACTCTAATCCATGGTCGAAAAAATATTTATTTTGCCGCCAGGGTGAAAAAGAACGCGAACGTTCTGTCGGAAAATTTCGACGCACCCGACGCGAACGGAAGCCGCGAGTGCCTTACGTCGATATTCCCCTGCCTATTGTCCCACGTAATAAAAATTATATCGAGATGCTCGCACATTGTACGATCGAGAACGTGGGAGTGCAAAGTCGCTGCTGGCTCCATGCCAATTTCCGTGGTCTCTTCCTAGTCCGCGAATGAAGTTCTTAATTTGTTCACACGATAAATTAACGAACGCTGTGACCGAGCTGCGAGATCGCGTCGAAAGTAGAATCTGTCGTTGTTAACATCCGACAACGTCAAATCCGAATGTGGTCGAAAGCTGCTCAGACGTGTACTGAAATTTTGCGTTTCGCGAGTACGTATTCGACAGAAATATACCGTGTACATATCGACGCATGAGATGTTTCTGACGAAATGTCTCCGCATCTTTTTCCTCTAAAACACCATGCGGTCGCGCGAAAAAGAAAAGGAGAACGAGGGTGGGAGAGATGAGGGCGAGAGAAGAGAGGGAGGGAGAAAAAATATAAAGCCGACTACCGTCATCCCCCGCCGATAATGCGCGGCACTTAGCACTAAAATGGCAGCCTCCGGTGTCATTACGAATCGTCCACTTAGCCGGTAATAACCCGGCAGTCCCAGACGGAACGGAAAGCGAAGCGTGAGCAAAACGAGCTCGAGCATCTCGTCGAATCGAGGATCCGGGGGAGAAGGGGTCTTCTCCTCCTTCTCCTTTTACTCCTCCTCCACCGGTTGATCGCGCATCGAGAACAGCACGATAAATTCTCGAACGGCAAATTCCACGGGCGACACTCGCGCGAAATCGTACTCGGCAATTGTGGTGACGATCAACAAAGCGACGTAGATTGAAAATGCGAATTATTCGTGCAGCTTGCGCTTTCAAAAAAAGGGGGATAAAATAGTTCCAAATACTTCCGAATCGCGAGAGATCTGTACAATGAGTGATATATTGTACTTATAAATATACCATTATAGATATTATGTTACATTTTATGTGCGTAGGTGTGAAAATAATAGAGAGAGGGAGGGCGAGACTTAGGGCCTCAGCTGAATAATTGACTTGTCATTTTAAAACAATGTTTTACGCTATAATCTTTATCTAAATTATCATTTGTTTACCTTTTCTTATTATACGACGATTTGTCATCGATCATAAACAGGCTTTTTAGTTTAAGACCCAAGACGATCATTGTGAGTTACTTAAAGACAAAGATCGAGGGAATGAAATATTGTCTTGAATAAGTCAGTCATTCCGCTAAGGGCGTTGATCTTAGATCGATATAAGATCGATTTCTTACGCGCGAGACTATATTGCTACGCGCTTGCACGTTAAACACGGCAGATTCTGCGAGAAATCAACCTCGCCAAAAGTGTACCGGCGCGTCATACTTTCCTTTCGCCGAGATGGATGATTTCCGGATGTCGAGAAACGCGAGCCCCGTCATCGCGTAAGAGGATAATTGCTACCAACGAACGAGGATCGAGCCGATGTTTCCATAGCTCAGATTTGGCGCGCAGCTGATCGTCGTTCGTTGCGACACATGTACTCCGTCATTCGCGGCGCTAAGTAAACACACCCTATTTAATCCTCCGCGCTCACGCGGCAATTAAAACTCACCCATGCGAACCCACCACTTGACTCGCAAAAGAGACGGAGAAGGCAGATCTTTTACGAACATACGACTCAAAGCATACGCCAGAAACGTATCTCCCTTGCGTAACGAGCAGTCATCTCGCTCCGGATACACTAAATCACCTTTTCGTAAGGTTGGTCGGTCGGCCGATCTCTCCGTGTATTGAGAAATATGAACGGTAATTATGTAATAGGATAATCGGCAAGCATCGAGCGGCGACGTGGAAGGAAATATAAGGATCGCTTATTATCGGGCCGCCGGTGACCGTCGGATTTGGGACCGGAACCGACCACTTCGAAGGTGAAGGCATTCGGCCGCGGTAAATTCTCTCGGCACGAGTTCGAATTACTTCGGCGAACGAGGCGGAGGCGCAAAAGAGAGCAGAGGAAGGCAAGACCACGGAGGAGAGGACGAAGAGGTACGAGAATCCTCAGGGAGCGGAGAAAAGACGGAAGGGGGAGGGAGAGAGAGGACGAGAGAGGGAAAGGAGTAAAGACAGCTGTTATTGGTGGCTCTTAGGCGGGCAACACGCTTCGTCGGTCGTATTAACGACTCGGCCGGACCGGATCGTTCGTTTTTGCGAGCGGCGAGAGATCGCTTTTTCCAGCCGCCTCGCGGACGGACGGACGAACACGAGCGATTGCACTCCTCGAAAAGCGGACGTGCCGCGCCGCGCTCGGCGTCGGCTCGGCGATCGTTTTATGTAGGCGAAGAGCGCGAGCGATTTTTCGGCGGCGAATGATCGATCACTCAATGTCGCCGCGTACGTGATCGCGCGCCCGCGAGAAAAAAACTTATGCGAGCCTTCGTACGCGACGGTGGAGGTGTCCAGGCCGCATCTTTCTCGGGATATGGGCTAAATCAATTTTTGCCCAAGGCAAAGAGTGCTTTCTTGCAACCGAAACATCCGGTCGATGGTCCATATTCCAACCTGCTCGTTTAGCGTTAAACGTGCAGTCCGAACGAAAAGCCAAAGTTCCTCGAGGGTCTTGAAAAAGTCCGGCCGGAAGAATCACGGCTCGAGGGAGTGACGTTTAGTATTTCATCAGGATGACGTATCGTTAGAATTTAAATCGTCACAGCCAAGGACGAAAGGATGGAGCTCGGAATGAACGAAGTTCTTCTCCGAGGAGGAAGCCTCCGTCGCTAGTGACGCGGTATATATCACGAAAACTCATCTGGAAGTCGACTTCGCTACGCGAGGAGGCTGCGGACGGAGACAGGAGGAGGATACAGCTTCGGCACCGAGATCACCAGTCAGCCACCAGCATCACCACCCACCATCAATGCTCGGTGGACCGCCCAGCCACCCGTGCCATTAGTGTCTCGGCTTGTAATTTGCCGCGCCGAATGTTAATGGATTCGGAGGGGCCCCTCTCCCGTGCTCGACCCTCCCCCCCTTCTCGCCGAAAAACTTCAGGCGCGGTACGCGCCGGTCGGCCGTGTCCTCGCGCGTTCCAGGGAGGATCAGGGAGAGAGTTCAGGAAACCGACTACCGAGACCGAAAAAGCGGATACCAACGGACACCACGCAATAGGAAGAAGCATTCTCTCTCGTTCTCTCTTTCTTCTTCTTTCTCGGTCTAGAAGCGTGTAATTAGTCCGGGATCACTCCGACGCGACTCGCTAATTAAGAAACGCCACCGTTAATACCGTCGTCGAATTAGCATCCATTAAAGCCAGCAGCGTCGCCGACAGAAAACCGATGCCGTCTGCCGGCGAAGATGTGGGAGCCTCTGGCGAACGCGCGGGACACGGTGGAAGGTCAACGGCGATACGAATAATTAAGGGTCAACGAACGCGATCAATTAATGGGGCGATAAGAATCCAAGAGTAGGAAGTTGTCGATCGTGCCGGTCGTATATATATATATCGAACGTCGTATAAATAAAGTATTAGGAGAACATGTACATTCTCTGACTCTCCGAACGGTCGTGCCTTCGGGAGGGAACACGCGCGTTGGCGCACTGCGTGCGCCGTGTTGAACTCGCCGAAACGGTACCGTGAACTTCTCTCGGATAAATTTGAGCCTCAACAGAATGACTGACTCATCGATTCAAGATAACATTTTACACTTTAAGTCTTTGTCTCAGTAACGCACAATGATTGTCGTTGCGTACGGAATCTTAAACCAAAAAACCGTTCTGTTTATGATCGATGACAAACTGTTGTATAATATAAAAAAAGGTAAAGAAGATAATTTAAGGAGAGATTTGAAGAAGGTATAAGCATTGTTTTAGAATTACAAGTCAGCCATTTGGCTCTTTCTCATCCGCTCCGTCGAGCATGACATCGCGGTGTTGATTCGTGAGAGATCGAAGTGGCGAAGAATTTCATCCACTTCAGGCTTAAGTGTCACGATATCGCCTGTTATAAGTGATACGATACGAGAAATGTATTTGGAAAAAATGGATATCGGGTCCGAGAATCCGAATAAAGGGAACTGACCGAGACGTGTTCCCATGAGAGGAGTGCAACAATAACGTGTCGCTGTGCTCCTTGTGGCTTTTGAAACATAACACTCGACGGCTCGTGTGGTCGACGATCGTAAAACGCGAGCCCAAGCGCCGACGACGGTTGCGACAGCGAGCGCGTTCTGAAAGAAACGACGCGCACAAGAAGGAGGCGAACTTTTTAACACGCGACCTGCGGTAACGCCGTAGGTGATCGCGGTCGCGCTCGATATATGCAGCTGCAATGCAGAATGCATGCACGTGCACGGACGTGCGTACGTGTATATACCGGAGGTGGAGGAACGTCGTTACTCGCCACGACGGACGCAAATCGCGACCGGCGAAAAACATGTCCGTTTCTCGTCGGCGGGCGTCCTGAATATTTTCGACTCCCGAGGATGACTAAACTGTACCCTTGATACGAAAAATTCGCGCGCGGCTGTTATAAAGTGTAATAAACCATCGCGATGTGCAGCAGCAATAATAAACTTCATGAATATTTGAATTTACAAGTGACACTAAGCTCTCGTGTGACGCTACGCTCTCCAACGTACAAGACAGACAGCCTGTTTTTGTCAGTCGTCGCTTTGTTGACGACGACGACCGGTGCCATGTGCATCGCAAGCGCGCTTTTAACGAAGCTATCGAATATAGAGGGGAATAAGAAAGCGTAGAAAGAACGGAGGAAAGAAAGAGGAGAAAGAGTGCATGGAAAAAGGTGAGTAGGTTCTCACGACGGAGGGCGACGGTTTATTTTTGTACTCCCTCGCGCTTCAAGGGTGGCTCATTGATAAGGTAATGGTCCCATGATACGTCGTTAAGTTTAACGTCCTGAGAACGTAATGCGAGGCTCAACAAATATACTGTCGCGCGCGCAGCAAGTGTGAGAAAAGTATCGTCGCAAGGATTCACTGTATCTCTCTGAACAAACGAGAGTGCGGGAGTGCAGTCATCATTCTTTCACCGAGACACTTCGTTATTTCAAATTGGTGATCGTCGATTTCATTCTAAAGTGATATTTACTCGTTGAACAGAAAAATAACCAAATTGATACGAATTGAACGAAGTTGAAAGATCTCTCTCGTGTCTCAGAATTTTTTGGCTGAATTATACAAAACACGAATTATATATCTTGTACTGTTCTCATGCGTTGACGATGACGCGTTGGAACGTACATTGTCACGGGTCAGGATTCGTCGATTCTCGAGTGCCAGTTCCACGGCCGGTCGACGAAAGTGCACTATGTTCGCGCAATATTTCCCGAAAGGCGTGTAACTTAGAGCGTTGAGAGCGCCAAGCGACCCGTTTATCGAGCCACCGAGTCGAGACTCGTCGGACAACGCGAGGCGTCGAGGAATTCGATCGATCCGGAGATTCGACGGGCGGGTGTAATTATCGAAAAATCGCGGGGGGATCTGGGTCCATCGGAAGACGCACGCTCGGAGAAGGAACTTGGAGCGGGTCCTCCAATTAGGTCGACGATTCGACGATCGGTCGGCTTCGGTCTTGGCAACGAGATCGCGCCGCGTCTGTCGGCCACGTGTGGGTATTCACTGGCAAAAAGTGCCGACACTTCGCCTACCTCTTCGGGAACGCGATCCTTTTTCCGGCAACGCAACGCGACGCGGCCCTCAAGAGGACGACGACACCGATCACCTGCGCACCCGACGAAAGATATTCCCGACCGCTTCGCAACGGGACGGATGAATAATGGGATTTGGGAGACGCACAAAAGCCTAAAACTGCAAGGTGTTACCATTGTGAATCGTCGAACGGTCGTGTTTCAAGAAGAAACGCGAGCGGTCGCGTTGGAGCACCATCGGCGCCATCGAGTCCTCGTGTCGAGATGACGCCGGTCAAATTTGCCACATTTCCCGACTATTCTATTTCTCCTGTCGCTATACGTTGAGCGCGATACGAATTTCGAATTCTAATCCCGACTTCCAACGCGCAGACCGACACGGATTTCACCATCCAGAGCTGCGTTCGTTTTGGGTGCCGTAAGCGTCATTCTATCTTCCTTTGGCATGTAATAAACAGTAAAGATAGAATGACGCTTACGGCACCCAAAACTAACGCAGCCGCGACGTCGCTCGAAGAGGAGGGGAGCACGCTTGGCGGCCAGATGGCTCGTCGTGCGAAAGGGTTAAGCGCTAAACAGCGCGATAGAGAAAAAAAGTGTAGAACGGAGAAAAAGACGGGGGAGAAGGTGGATAAGGGAGCGGGGAGTAGAAAAGGACCTACTCTCGGCGAGCAGGACGTGCTCGAATCGTATCGCCTACGGTTTACGACGCGGTGGCGTTTGCATAGCGCCATGTGTCTGTCGTGCCCCTTCCCTTTTCCCTCTACTAGCCTCCTCCTACTCTGCGTATCTCTTCAACATGTAGAAAAAGCGACTCCCTTTTTTTACCGGAGCGTGGCAATGATATTTCCGTCTGCTAGATGCGAGCCGGCAAACAGGTCGTCGGAGTATTTTTCTACAGCGTCCCTTCTTTTTTTTTCCGTCTCGTGACGCGCGTAAGGGTCCTAAGTTCTTCTGCGCTCCTGCGCCGAGACGATCGCGTTGGAAAGTATACACTCCTCTTAAGAGAAGCGCCTCCGGAATTCGAGGGGGAATTGTCTGCGTTAATGGAGTCGAGGAGCGCACGAGAATACGCATGAGAGAGAGAGAGAGAGAGAGAGGAAAATAGATGATACTGTAAACATGAAAATTTCGAAACGAGTTTTCCAGCTGCGAAATCCGAGGGAGAGAACTTTCCCCAAAGCGAGCCACAGTCGCCACCGCGCGGCATTCGAGATCTCACAATTTTGAGAAGCAAATATACAATAACGACGACAAGCGCGTTTTAAGGCCGCTCGATAGCCGATAATTATCCATAAAAGCGCGATACTTTATAAGGAAGCTATAATTTGCAATATATTGTCCGTTACACGTCGTGCCGATAGGATCGTAAAGAACGGCGGGATTTTCAATTAGCGAGAAGTGAAACGCTCGGCGGAGGAACGGATGGAAATTTCGCGAGATAAAATTTGCACTTTGCAATTTGCTCGCGCGCGTTTCGCGGTGATAAACGATCGGAATTAGCGGTACAGATTCGCCGCGGTAATTCGGACTGTGAACGTGCCCGGAGGTGGAGGAGGTGGATTATCGGGACGCCCGAAGAAGCCATTTGCAAGCCACTTACGAACGCACGTGAGGGGGCCCACCGCCAGTCTCCGTCTGATTGTCGGATGTTCGACTCTCCGCGCGGAGAATGGATCGCTATCGTAACGCGCGCGCGGGCGCTCGCATCCCGATCGTCGATCGTTGATCTCGCCAAGGTCGCTCAGGTGTGGCTCGCCTCGCGTCGAGAATAACGCACGGAGAAACTGTTCGCGATCATAATAATCGAGATGCAATGGCGATGCGAGTTACCATCCCCGGTGTGCGAGCGCGCGCGCGCGCTTACACGCCGATGAGTCCCGCGTGCAATTTCATTTTATTGCGACCGGTATCTCGTTACTTTCGTAAGAAGTACAATGTATCGGGTGTTCGACTCATATCGCATCTACGGCGGTTGTATTGGATATCTTTCTTTTTTAACACGTCACAGAGTTTAAAATTCTGTACCTTGCGGGGAGAAGGAGCAATGTTCGTTTCTGCAGCTTTCGGAACTGTGCAAGTCTCAGAATACGCCAACATTTCAAGATCTGAAAATTCCCCGAGCTTCTCTCTCTCTCTCTCTGAGAGCTTGCGTAAATTTCTGGATTTTTTTGCTATCGGCCGATCGATGCGGCTTTGAAAAGATATTCGAATATTTATTAATTTTTTTATTCGTTCAACGCGGGAAAGAAAATTCCTTTTTACAGGAGAAATTGAAATTTTATCACTTGAACGAGCGAAGAGCGAAGAAACGATCATTGGTCCGCTCTCCGACAGCGCGCAGAATTGTCCGCGACAGTGCGATCAACGGGCGGAGTTAACGATGAGTGCCTCTCGCACTGCCTTAATTTTCGCGCCGAGCAACCACTTGTTTCGAAAATCGAGTACGAACATCCGTTAAGAACGCGCTTCGGTCACGCTTTGGCGGAAAACGGCGCGCAGCGCGAAACCGCAGCGACGAGATTGCGCGCGGTGAAGCCGCTTATTCGCGTTTACGCCGATGTAAAACTCCCCCGGGTCGACCACGGACGGATACCGGAGGTCTGCCGCGTACCTGTCGATGTGGATCAAGCTGGGACTCGTTTTCCTACGGAGTTCCCAGAATCCTCCACGTCCGGCTTCACGTCGACGGCCGATCACGTCGCGGGGAAACGTCTCGTGAAAGCGAGTCGACAACGGAGCTTGAAATCATCTAGCGTTTAGATGACACTCTTGCCAATCTAACACGGAGTTCTGCGCTATTTAATACAATCGGAAGATCGCTTTTTCAGATGTTTGTGTCAACGCCTTCGCAAAGTTGGCCTTCCCGACTTTGGAAAAATTAAATCTTCGTTCGAGAAAATGTCAAGTAAACGGTTTTGCAGTTCCAGCCAATGAAAATATAGCGTTTTAAAAAATGAACTTAATCCAGATACTTGAAATAAGAAATACTTTATCTCGGTGTGTCCGATCTCGATCTTCGATAAGCGTATCCATGCAAATGCGATATCTTGACTATCTACTTTTACATTTGATTCAAGCTATAGAAGTATTCAATGAAACTTCATTTAATGTGATTTCTCAATCGCCTTGAGAGCTATATGTTTGGCTACCGGGGCAATCCGAGGTGAACTCCACACCCTTCGGCGTGGGAGAATGCTACGTCTCGGAGATTACAGCGTGATTTTTATCAAAAGTGGATTTATATCATCGGTTAGAGCGCGCGCGCAGAAATACCGCGGATGCCGCCGCAGCGAATAAATATGCCGGCTTGTGTAAGCGTCACGCGGCTGTGCACATGTAACTGTACTATCTTACTCACCTCGCGGGGACTTTGCATATCCGTCTCTCGCAATACCGCGAGCTTTTATGCAGCGCTAAACAGACGCGCATAAATATTAATGCCGTCCGTCGCGCTGTATTGATGTTACCAACTTTTTCACAAATCATGTTCCGCGGGATTATCCCGTCATTGAGGATCGCGATCAATATTCATCGTTGACCTAATGATCGATCGTAAATCGATCCTTTTCCTGCGACTCGGCTTGCGATAAATAATGCACACAACACAATTGATGGGACATATGAAGTATATCTTCGAGAAAAATCGTGCCTCGAAATTATAAAGATACATATCGTCAGAGAATTCCATCTGATTAACTGTTGATTACGTCTAAATAGCCGCAATTACAATCGTTAATGAATTCCAATAATTCCTAACGGATCATATGGATGTAGCGATTCACTTTTTCTCGCGTTGCTCCGAGACGTCAGCACGGCCTTAAATAGACAAGCGCCACCGATTAAAATAGCTACGTTTGACTTAAGCGGTTGCCAAAAGCCGACGAAGGCATGGAAACGCGCCGAAATAATACGCAAATAACCAGCGTAATATCGGCGAAACTACCCACCATTCGACCTCGACACCCGACCTCGTAGCAGCGATGCACATACAAGTCAGTTGATGCATAAACTCGAGACGCGCGCTTAAGTATACACACACACACACACACACGAAAGTAAGGTCGGTGGGAATCGAAGTCTGCCGGGTTGACCTCACGAGTACGATGTCAACGAGCTTAACTCCAGCCATTGGTGATCGCCGTCGTTCTTTTCCGCTCATGACGGGTGCGATGGACGCAGCTTCGAAAAAAAAAACGCTTCCGTCGGACTTCGTCTGAGGTGACAATTAATGAACGTGGAGGACAATCAGTACGCGATCGGCGAAAACGAACTGAGGAAATTGACAATCGGCTTCTCTTTCTCGCTCCTTCAGGCCTGCTTTAGACGATCTGTCATTAACGGCTAAATTCAAGCTGAATTTTTATTTCTAATTTTATGTGTTGTAGTACGATAAATGTAATCTAGGTTCATGAAAGACTCCTTACCATTCCGCCTCGAATCCCATCGTGAATTACAGATCGTTCAAAATTACTCCGATTGTAGTAGTGTCGAAAACGAGACGACTACACGCGAATCCGATCATAGCAGTCTGGCAGTGACGAGCGATAAACGGCGCTCAGATCGAGTCCTGAGACAGTTGCGCGAGAGGAGAAGTTTCATTCGCCGCGGTCGCTGCAATCAGGACGCAGTCACGATCGGAAAGTGGAGGATTGTACGTTGCGAGGATCCCGTTGATAAGAGGCTTGGCGAGAAGCTGACGAGAGAGAAAGAGAGAGTAGGGGAGGAACGACAGATAGAAACGAAGGAAAGGAGAGAGCGAGAAAAAGACAAGGAGACGAAGGAAAGGAGCGACCGAAATTGGTGAGAAGCAAACAAAGGGTTGCGGGGGACCGAGTAAATAAAAGACCGCGGATTCTATTAGCGACGGTCTACCCTCCTCCTACTGAAACAATAAGATGACGGACGACGAGACCGGGACGGAGGAGAAAAAAGGCGCTTGAAAAAAGAAAAGAAAAAGCAAGAAGGAAAAAAGAGCGCGGACGAGAGAAAGATGGCACCGCTCAGAGCTGTCCGCTAATCTTCTTTCGTCTCCTCCTCCGCTTCGAGAGAGGCGGATCACGCTTTGTCTCTGCGGTTTCTCTTTCCGCGAGCTCCTTCTCGTCGAAAGATACCCTCTTCCTCCCGCGACGCTCCGCGCACGGGGCGAGAGAGACTCTCTCCCGGTCGGCCGGGTAATCAGGGAGACGGTCGCGTTCGGTCACGACAGTCGCGAAAGCTGATTGTTGTGGGAGGAAATCTTCTCTCGCGCATCGGGAATATCGGTATGCGCGGTAAATGGTTACAGCGGTCGTTAATATCGGCAACCGTCGAACGAGAGACCCGCTTAATGACACTTCACGAGGGAAAGGTGCCCGAAAGATTAAGACGTTCTTCTCTCCCGGCGTTCGCAGCATCGCCCGAGCTGGAAATAAATCCAAGCACGATAAAGCAAACGAAAGATACACAGCGATGCAATTCTGTGCGTTTTCGGTTCCATCGTGTCTCGGGATTTGTTACAGCTATCCATGTGTCGTTGTAAGAGAATTTACCGTAATTATTAAAATAATTTCTGAGCGCACGGAAATCAACGACGTGCACGGAAAAGAAAGGTTGAGTTGAATTGACAATGAACGAACCAAACGCGTTTCGGTTGGGGGAAACAGAATTTCTGGTTATAAGAACTGAATTTGGGCCATAAGAACCAAAAATATCTAAATTCGACCAAACTTTTTTTTCCGTGGGTGCGACGAAAAAATAGCTCGTTAATTATAACGGATAATTTTTCTTACGCTTGCTCGCAGAGTGAGAAATAACAAAGCCGGTCAGAGAAGAGCGCTGATTGAAACATTCATAAAAAAAAAAAAAGCGGACCTTGCAGGCCGCACCTCGGAACGTTTGATAGAACCGCCCTTCGCTCTCAATGTCGTAGATAATTGAGCGACTGGCCAGCTCGGTTATTATTAGAAGTTTCATTATTATAGGGGCGCGGATACATAAAAGCCGCGATGTGCACACATGTGCCTTCACACCGCGACGCGCGCGCTCACTCCGATATAACAACCGTATAACCGAGAACGGACGCGACAATTTGTGTCAATGCGCTTCTAACACCATTACACCATGATACCGCGAGCTCATACATATCGAGCGAGCCGCTTTAGCCTTCGTCACTGTGTCTATCTCGAGGGAGAAAGAGAGAAGGAATTTTAGATACCCGAGATAACGTGTAAGGATTACTTAAACGGAAGCGTGAATGATGAAACGCATGTTATTAACAACAGACGACGATATAGTCGACAATATGTAGTGTTTATACGCAGTATTGATATGTAATCGCGCGATAATACATACGTCTCTATCTTGAAAGAAAGAAGATCAATGTTTCCATTTTCTCCTCAAGACTTGTGAACGTGTTACGAGACGAAACACTCAATGTTACACAAACTAATTAACACTTCATTAATCAGAGAAGGAAATTTACAATCGAGCTTGGAAAAACTTCGGACCTTGAAATCTCTCGATGGTCAAGGAAATGGACATCGGCCCTTTCGCTTGCTGGCGCGCGTCGACCTCGCCGCTGCGCGCTTCCCCCCGGAAATGAATTTCGTTCGCGCGGGGCCTCCGCAACGACGTGTACACGCCTGATTTTGTAATTGCCGCGACTGTACGACTGCGGATCTAATGGCGCTCGACGGCGCGCGCTGGCTCGATTACACACCGCGTCCGTCGTCGGATCACAAATTCGACGATGCCGCGGAGAGGCAAATGAGCGCCTAGGCTCTGATGGAAAGTGGCTCGCGCGATGCCGCGAGAAGTGACGGCGTGCCAGCCCGCGCCTAATGCATCCACGGCTCGTCGATAATGACAGCGATTTCCCCTCTCTCTTTCTCTTCCGCGGGCAGAGGCGGACAATTCGCCGCGAAAGTGGGTGAAACGCGCGATAATTCCTGTCGCGGATCGAGCACGAAAAAGGCTCGCGACGAGATTACATTGTGACCCTGCGCCGATCGGAGTGCCCAATTAACCGCGCGCTGATATGCTATTTTTTTTTTCCTGAGAACGAGACAATACGCACCGAGGGGAAAAGAAGGAAGTTAACCTCACTGAAATTATAATAATTTTCACAACGTCAACTGTATTATAATTATAATCACAAATACTAAACAATTATTGCTCAGTATGGCATCTTATTCGATGAAAGCCTGCTCTGTTTGCTGTTAATTTTACCTATAATTAATCGTCATGTGATTGCGGTGTGACGCGCTAATAAAAATACCCGCGAAAACTCAATGAACGTATGATTCGTCAATTTCACCGATTTCTTCGGAGACGTAACGTTCGCTTAAATATGGGACCTTGAAGTGCAAATACTTCAATTAAACAGAATTGTTCAACAAGAGCTCCTCTAACACGCTAAATTGTCCATTGAACATTCGTCAATGAGAATCCGGGGAGAAACAAATGCAATCGTTGTTTGTAAGATAGAGAGATCCTTAGAGATGAGGTAAGCCACGGCAATTAAAGGGATTCCTCGCGCAATTTTCGCTTCTACATCATCCTACTCGCGCGCGCAACACGGAAAACGTGCAAATAGATAGGTAGACGCAAACGTAAGTCGCGAGTATCGCACGCGCAAATTGCTGCGTGTACTCGCGAGGGCGTCAAGAGGCCCTATCGCGGCATAGCGAAAACACATTCGCTATGCCACACGTAGCAAACCGAGAGGGCGGCTCGCGCACAAAGCAGAAGCGAATAATGACGTGCATCCACGTGTAATGTCGGATCGTACATACAAACACGCGCTCCATTCGGACTCGCGAACTGAAAGAGAGAAGAGATTGCGAACGAGTCGAAATAACGCACTGTCTTCGCGTTCTATCGCGAATCAAGGGGACGTTTCGTTTTTTCCCCAGTATATACATGAGAAACGAATGCAGTCAGTGGAAAAATGATTACGGCACTTTCTTTCCTGAATGTATTTCACAACGCACATATCCAAAATTTGCCTTTAATTGATTTTAAAATATATTATTTTGCTATTAGCAGATATATTTTAGCGAATTTTCACTTGGATTAAGTAAATATTGATTGAATGTAGCAATATATATATTGTTGGTGAAAAAAAGATTGTAACAAAGGTTTTTTTTCTCGACAAGTTTTGCTACGCATTCATATCTGACGGAATTTGTTTCTTTTCCAGTAATTTTCAGGAGATAAATTTTTCTGTTGGATACCAGGTACATTCTAACTTTCATCGAGGTAAAAGTATTATAATCCTTCTGCCATTGACTTTCTATGAGAAAAACAAAAGAAAGCTTTAGTAATCAACCGTCCATTTTAGTTTTCTTCATTCGCGAACGTGTGTCCTCATAATTGTGTCTACATAACCGTGAATTACATGCAGTTTTGCACTCTGTATCGCGAAAACGTACGTGACCACCGGGCCGTCGTGTCACAGGTCACACGATACGTACCGTATAATGCCAACGATCTAAAACGACGTCCTACGACGTTGTGATTACACGCCGTTACTAAAGGCGGCACAATTTCAGATTAGCCACACATCGTTCGTGCGGTCTCCGTCGAGGTGAAATTCCAGATTTAAATTTAAATTCTTCGCGCGGGAGTGCTGGAAGCTCGCTTTCCAGCGCGAGAGATTGATGGCCGACATAGAAGCAACAAACATAATAATAATTTTCGATCAAACGCAAAGTATTTCACATGTTTTCATCAATAAAATATGACAAATTAGCGATACTTTACTGGAATGAATAGTATTCTTAATATTTCACAATATTTCTATGTCATTACTAATTTTCTACGGTAGAGGACGAGAAATTGGTATTTTCATTAAGCGCAGAGAGAACTGTATCATTTCGTACTCTTCCTTGAAATAGACGCTTTCACCGCGGCGTATCCACTCTAATTGCGAGATTGCGATTAGTTCACGAGCGTTAAAATCGCCGCGTGCGCAGTGCTTTGTCCGCAGAAAGGAGCGAAGCCGCGGGCGTAATTTACTTAATATCATTAGAGCGACAAAAATGCTCGACTGGATCGCGACGCGAGTGTACCACGTCCTCCCGTAATGGCCGGAGGCGGCTTTTACGCGGCGCGCGGAATCCGGCCGGCTATGCGGTAGAATCGCGCTTTAATGGCTCGAACGGTTCCGCCGTTTGGTACGCGCGTAAGCGAAGTACTCTGAGGGGACCGAATGCTTCGGTACGAAGTGCTCCCAACAAATAGGCAAGGCGAAGAGACGAGGCAGAGCGAGGCGGGAGAGTACGCGCTTCCGGCTCTAATGCGCGCGGAAATTAACGCGTCTTGGTACGCAGCGATTGCACCGACAAAAGCGAGTCGTCGTCGAGGACGACGAGGTCGAGCACGACGCTTCTTCGAAGCAATCGGTCATCACCCGTTAACACGTGGATTTTCAGTGACTTTCACTACAAAAGTTTAATCGATGATTTAATTATCAAAAATACCGTGAGTAAATATAAATCGAATAAATAATATTGTAATTATTGCAAATAAATATATTATGAATAAATAAATATAACACAATAAATGAAAATATAATTCCGGGTCAAGTATTTATTTTTTAATTCATTTCATCAATGGTCCTTCTTCACTGACCGTACAACCGATTTTTTACATGCAAATTTTGATTTAATTATAATGTACAAATTATACGTATTATTAGTGTTACTTATACTATATTTCAAAATATACTTCAAAAGTGACTTTAAGAGACCCGGTAGTGTCACAGTTGCGGTCACCGGTGGCCGTCACGGCATTCGACGCGTTCAATTAGCCGGTGCAGCAGTTCGGTGCGGCGATGCGCGCGATCGGTGGGAGGAGGAACGTAAGCGCGCGTAGTAAGTACTTTTATGCTCTAATGGCCGGGGAAAACAATAGTTACGGGCGAACACCTGCGTAAGGCCGACGTCATAAAGCGAATAACGCGATCGTACTCTCCCTGTCATTAGCGGCCGATCGGAAGGACGGTTAATTCTTCGTTCGATTGTACGAAGCGCGCTCGGGATGGACAGGAAGGCAAGGAACGAGAAAGGCGCTGATTAAAATTAGCGTGCCGATTCGTGGGATATTGCATGTAGGATATCGGGTGATTAATTCTTGCTGATCGTTTTGAGCGATTTCACTTCGCGGTCGATTTATAAACGAACACGTCCAAGGAGCACAATTCAACTTCGTACACCGCAAATGACTAGAGCGGCGAGCGAACGTTCCGACCAAAGCGGAGATACGATAGAGAGAGAGAGAGAGAGAGAGAGAAAGACAGAGAGGGAGAGAAAGCCTCGTCGACGAGCGACAAACGAAAGAAATTAACGGACACCGACGATAATCACCGGCGGGAGAGGGCGCGGTAGATTTTTCCACCGCGCCCACTTCCTGCACCGGCGTGCCCGTCAAAAATCTTGGAACGGAGATACGGCCCTTCGTCGGGAATTACACAAACGCGACGAGGGGGAGGAAAGACGGATGGCTGCGGACGTAGCGGGTATCAGCGGGAGAGAAAGAGAGAGAGCGAAGGGGGAGAGACACGCGGACGAGGAATGATACACGGGACGAGCCGGGGTTGTAGCGTGGAGAGATGCAAAGGCGCGCTAAATCGTCGGTAGATACCCGTCTTCCTCGTCCACTCGTCGTTGTTCCACCCTGCCTAACGATCTCGTACGTATGAACCTCGCATGGGCCTCGTGTACGCGCGCGCGCACGCTCACGTTTATGCCGCGTGCACATCAGCGAGCGGATCTGACGACGATAAGAGCCACGCGGGAATCGAATAGATGACGCGTCTGACAGTTCCAGCCTGTAAGTAACGCGATTATTATAAATGATCTCGCTAATTAATCGCGGCTCAACCATGTTAGGATATTGTTCGATCATTGGTTCCTCTTCATACGTCGATACCTCGTTTCGTGAGTTTTATCACTTCACATCGTTACAAAGACCGGTGTCAAGGAACTTCGTGCATTCCTTTCGCAATTCGTGAGACTAATTTCCTAGAAAGTTGCTAGGAAAAAAATTAAGGGATCACAAAGACTCGAAACGGTTGTATCAAATATTTGTACAGCTCAAAGCAACTGTAAGAAAAGCAGTCAAAATAGAAATATTTCTGTCGAGAATCAGATGGTAAGAGAAGCATGTCCGATACTTTCGAATATCTATTAAACGACACCGGTGTTCGGAGAAGCGATTCCCTAATAGCTGCGAGCAGCGTAATTCCTCAAACGAAAAGATTTGCTTCGAGAAGCGAGGTATCTCGCCTTTCGGCGAAGATCTTTCGAGGCCAATGTATCAAAGGCCGGTCGTCGTCAACTTTAATGAACGACAACGTAAAGGAAAGCGAAAACGGCTCGCAAACGAGCCGGGCAACATCGCCGGTCGCTTATCGCTCGGCGGTTGTGCACGGGACTTTACTCCCTACTCCGACGTGTACACCTCCTCACGATGATTACGACTACGATTGCGATGTAAATCGCGGACCTACGTTCAATCACGCGCGTGTAAGTCTTCTTCTTCTACCAGCGTGGCCTTCGACTGCGTCGGTCGACCAGCCGGCTAGCCGAGCGACGTGCTCGCTCTGCTTGCTCTTCTCTCCGTCCGCGCTTCCTGACGGAGATCGAATGCGCCGCCGGTGATCCCGCGCGACAGAGACGAAGGGCAACGGCGAGTCCGGGTCGCTATTCTAACGTCGATACCCGCGAATGAAAAGGAAGCAACGCGAAGGCAGAGTTCCGCGGCGAAACACGCTCGCGCGGAGGCACTTGACCGCGATTCGATCGCGCGAGGTATTTCGCGCGTCGCGCACTGATTCAGAAATATAACGCAGAGATCGTTATTACTCGCAAAAAGGCTTTCGCGATAAGCGGATAATACAATTTAATCATTTCATAATCGTCTTCTGTGGTCCGGAAGAATAAATAAATAGACGTGACATTTTTTGCGGGACGCAATTTTGTAATCGTCGAGAATTAAACTGCAAATTAACGATAACCCAAGTGGAATTGTCCACTTTCGTACGACAAATAAATGCAATACGATAAATTTCTCCGTTTTTTGCACAGCAGAGAAAAATTAAAAAATAACAGCCGGAAGAGTAAATAACCGAAACGGAGTACCTCGCGGGAAGTAATTTTACAATTGCCGAGAATTAAAGATTACGTTAGTTACAAAATCCAAGCGGAGAGTCGGTGAGTCCATTTCGAGATCGTACGAGATCAGAAACATTTGCCGTACCACGATGACTCGCCCGCTATCGAGATCTATACGTCCGGTCCGCGATTACGCCACGATCCCCGTGTGTCCTTCGAACGGCCGAACGTGACGAGAGAATCGCGAAGCGCTCTGTAACATCGCCGCGTATTAGCTCCGCGTAATTATTCGCGACCTGAGTATCAGAGGTGCGCTCGATTCGCTCGGCCGATCGGAGGAGGCTTACACGACCACCATCAGGGGAGCAACATCTTAGACTGAGAAAACGGCCGATCTCCGCCATTATTCGTAAATGTTCGGGCCGATCGTTTCCGCGTGGAATCTCGAGGACGCGATCGGGACACGGGGTTTCACCCCGTTGCATCGTCTACCACTTTTTCGCATCCGGACGCATCGTCGAAGGTGTACCGCCGCGGTGCGAAGCCGGCTCCTCTCTCTCTCTCTCTCTCTCTCTCTTTATCCCTTAGCCTCCCTTCGACGCTGCGCAAACTGCAGCAGCAGACAGGCGATGCCTGGCGAACGCGCGATCATCGTTTTTACCGCCGCTGTGCTTTCCAGGTATCTTCCTGAGTCAGCCTACATAAGGCTACTTACTAGCTCGCGTCTCGTGAGTGGATTCCACTTTTTGCCCGAGTTCTACCTCGTCGACGTACCTGGCGATGAGCCGGCACGCTACTGGTTCCCGGAGAGCGAGCCATCGATAGGACGTTCCAGTTTATCGTTTCCTGTCGTTTTACGATCTACCCTACGACTTCGCTCTCTCTGTCTACCTAACTACCTCCGTCCTTCCCGTCGCCCCTCGCCGCCCCCGTTGCTCGACCCCGTTTCGCTATTTTGCCCTTTGTCGGCGCGCTCGCAATGGGGTGTCGATGGCGCCTGCGGGCGTCTCGCTGAGAAGCGAATATTCTACGGTATCTTGAGGCACTCGAATAATATCGAAACGCTTGCTTTCTTTTTGCTTCAAGAAAACTTTTATGCGGCATCAAGTTGCGAAATTTGTCAATCGATGCAACAATATATTACTGAAGTTTCTTTGTAAATTTATTTCAATATATGTAATAATGTATTTTATCTTCAGTTACTGAACTTTGTCAGCCGATAAAGTTAATATTATTATTACTTAACTTTTGAAAAAATGACTGACGATTTATTAATATTGTTACGTACACGAAAAAGAAAAAAAATTAGCTGTCTATATAATAGAATTGAAATTTAGTTACCACACCTAGTTTTCAGCTCTCACAGCTAAAAACTAGATAAATGGACAAAAAGAATGGGCAAAATTAACGAAATCTAAATTAATTCAACTAAACTAAATTAAATCTAAATTAACTAAAATTAAATTAACTAAACTAAAATATCAGTTATATCTTATGGACAGTTAATTTTTATCTGTGGGAGCTAGTTTTTAGCTGTGGGAACTAATTCTTTTTTCCATATTACATGCGTTTGAAAATAACGAGCCTGCAAATATTTTCGACATTAGCAGTTCTACATCGGCGAAACAATTTGGAAGAGCGAGTCCCTCTTGGAAACGATTACTCGAATTTTGTTTCTGCCGACACACAGCGCTCGTATTCATGATGCGAACGCTCAAATTCTCACAGGTCTCTCTCTCTCTCTCTTACTGTGCAACTTTTTCTTACGTGTAGAAAATAGTTTGTTCGCCACGTCGACGTAGGTCAACGGTCGCTAAACGCGCCGGAGAAACCGGCGTATGCACGCGAAGCGCTCGGCGCGTACACTTCGCTCAAAGATAAGAAGAAGAAGAAGAGGAGAGGAGGACGTGCTGGAGGAAGCGGGATCGTGACAAAAATGAACTTTCATCGAATTACGTTGCCGCGCAACCGGGTTGACGCGCCGAGTATCCGATCGATGTGTACACGCGGCCACGGCAATTTTGTAATTAAAGAAGGTATTACGAGGGTACGACCGTAAGATCGTTAATGATCGGTCATGTTATGGCCCTCTTCACCGTTACCGCCCTCCGGACGATCGGAGGTGATCGCTTTCACATCGTGATTCCACCTGCGCGCTGCACGTTCCAACGCGTTTACTTGACAAAGTCCGATCGGCCCACCAACGCGACGAAAACAAATAACGGCGTCTCGTCCTTTTTTCGACAAAAATGCCATTGTCAATGATCACGTAGCAGTAAAAGGGCGACCGGAAAATCTACGATGTCGGACGGCACCAAACAACAGCGTAATTGATCTGTGAAAAGAAGAGGTATAATCGAGCGCAAGAGACAAAGCCGGCGACGACCATAAACGTCGAACTACATGTCGCAATATTAACAAGACGAAATTTTCGTCCGCTAACGTGCCGATGTTCTCCTTAGACGGATTAGAGAGGATCCCTTTGTCTAGACAATATGAAAGACGGGAAAGAGAGAAGGAACTGGCACCGACCTAGGATACTCCAAATCATGCTACACGCGTGCGTCAGTGAGAGATCATTCTTCACAATGCTCCTTTATAAGAATCGGCGACTTTTGCTTATAGATCACACAAGAAACGCCGACGAACGGCGCCTCATATTTTATATCGCCGCAAATGAACGTACGACGAAGGGAAGGGAAATAAAGCGCACGTTTCAGCAGCCTGTGAGTCCCGCAGGTCGGCCATTTGCAAGTGAAATTTTACGACGGGCGCGTCTCACTTTGCCTTTGTTAATAACGTTCCGTTAATACCGATCTTAATAGTCGTCGTAAGGCACGATAGATCGAAGCAAAGTCGATAACTAATGCGGCGCATTACGAGGCGGCAGATTTTGCATTTATTAGGGGGCCTCCCTCCCGCCCTCCCTCGATCACGGAACCCAGGGCGCAACTGACGTGGACCGCTTGCATCAGCATAGCATTCACAAGTGTGGTCACTCGCTCACCCGCGCTTTACACAGCCATGAGCGCGCGCGCACTGCTACGTGAGCGGCGGCCCATCGGCCTCCCACGAGA
>NW_014556992.1:510579-531470 GCF_001313825.1 Dinoponera quadriceps | reverse complement strand
CGGCCCATCGGCCTCCCACGAGAATGAGACGTGCGTCGTCGGGCCGCTGTGTAACTCTAATTAATAGTCAGTTAAAAGGCCGAGCTGTCCGTTCGGACGCCGGTGTACGCGCCCATTTAATTAATTATGTACCGGCCAACCGGTCGGTCGGCGCTGCGAGGCGCGCTTTTTGCAGACGACCGCGGGTGCCTGTCAGGAAGGCGTCGCGTCTCCTCGTCTCGTTGCATCGTGTCGTCGAGGAGCGATCGTCGACCGAGAAGAAAGACAATAGCTCGTTACGAATTCGCCGACGATGTTGTCGCGCGCGAAACAGCGCGGTGCGTACGATTCGTCGCGCTCGTGCCGCGGTGAGATGCGCTTAGCAAGCGGCGAGGTGAGCGAGAAGGCTCGCGAGAATGCACAATGAACGCGGGTAACAGAGGACCAGAGGTGCTGCATTAATTAACCCTTGTCTAACAAGGTTGGGTCGAATCCGACCGAAAATATATTCGAATGTTTTGCACACGCACTGGTGAAGCGTAGCGTGTTGCGGTTTCGTGAGTGTTTTCTTCCCGCAGCAGCTAGTAGTATAAGGTAAATGGGATTATATTATCTTGTCCGGTAGAAGGCCTAATTCCCCCATCCGACTTGTTCTCCCGGTCCCGAATTCGACCCGCTTTGTTATTAACGTCTCTTTTCTCGATTATTTTTTTATTTCATTTCAATATTTTTTGACAAAATGTTTGTCATAACTTAACACTGATAATAATTTGTACTTATTTTTGATCAATAAAAGGAAAGAAAACGAATAACTCTCTTTTTCATTTGTATTTAATAAAATTTTCTCATAATTGGTCGCATAATTCGGTTGAATATCCAACAGAGAAGTTTTTACTGTATGAAATTTCCCACTCAAATAAATAATGCAATGTATTTTGCATTTTACTTTTAAATATTATTATTTTTCTTTTAAATATTATTATCTCTAATTTATTGTGAGAATAAAAATGTAATAAAACAAAAATTAGTTGAAAAAGCTGCAAAATGTTTCTATTGATCGGATTGATTCTGTGAAAATTGTGACCACTGCATAAACTTTGTTGGACGAGGGTTAATAAAGAATGAACGAAGTCAGAGAGAGAGCAAGGTGAAGAGATACTATTTGTCACGTTATGATCAGCATCGAGTTTGCTGAACGATGTGTAATCGCGGTTGAGGAAATTTGATCACGATTTCGTAGATGATTATTAACATCGCGTCTTCGATTGTCCGATTTCGAAAGCGGTATTCGCATAATTAACGCGTGTTCGAGCTGCGAAGCGAAAAAACCGAATCTCGCGCGTCAACTATGATAGAAATGCGATTAACGTGCTGCGACGACGTGGCGGTGTGCGCACTGCTATTGGCACATTTATCACCGCCGGTGGATAGTACGCCGGGAACGTTAATTGCGACGGGGTCAGAGATCGGCGGAAAGTTAAACCATCCCGGCGCGAGATCTGATACCGCGAGCTTGCTCTAGTCTCGGCCGTCAACCTGTCCGCCGGTTCGCGCGCAAAATAATGCGAATCACATGAAATTGAGTCACGTCACAAGGGAATGTTTACATGTTTAGGAATTGAATCAGCAATTATCGAATAAACCGTAATTACGGAACGATCTGGAATATCGAATAATTTGTAATAATGTGTAATTGTCGAAACTGGAGGATTTCAAATAATTTCTTCGAGACCGGATTCGAGGAAAAATCGGCGATCGCGGAATCGCTCCTCGGTGGACCGGGAACGGACGCGAGCGTGCAAATCGCTTGCGCGCTTCCTGACATCGGGAGCGAGCATCGCGCGCGCACGGACGCGCCTCGCCGCTTCGCTCGACTTCAGGTTTCACATTGACGAGGCGAATTCTGCGCGAGCGCGCCGGATGTCGGCAGCAGCGTCTTAATAAGCGGAAATTCCAGCGACCTTGACGCCTCCTCGCCGATAACGACGATGAAGAGCGCGATGGTTAGGACGATAATAAACCATCGCTAATGAGCGCTCCTCGCGCCGTTACCCCTTTCCGCACCCCTGAGCGAGCGAACCCGACGCGAGATTAAAATGTAATTTCGATTGTGTGAAAGCCGACAGCTCGGAATTTTAATGCGCTTAGCGCGGACGCTGCCACGCTGAAAGTTTCATTTATTACGACGCGTCTTCGCGTGAAATCCTCCTCGCGCGATGCGTTATCAGATCACCCGGATAAATCAAGAAACACTCGTAATTTGAGCTCAAATGACGTAAACGATCCACTCAAACCCGTGTCGGAAAGATTAAAGTGTAATTTCGATCGTGTGAAACTCGACGGTCCTCGACGATCTCAACGCGACCTTGCTGAATATTTTGTCCATCGCAGAATATTTTTCTACCCTTTTCACAACGTGTTGACGCGTTAACAAATTACTCAAGGGAATTTACATTGATAATTCGCAATCTGACCTGTAGTGGCATAAGCGATCCACCGTGAGCAATTACCTACTCACAATTCGACCGGTTCACTTACCTGTAATAAAAGAAAAGGATGCGGTTATTACGCATGCGACGTCAAGTTACATGATCTACCAGTCCTCATCTTCCGCAGATTAAACACGTAGCGTGCCGATTTCCATCGACGGTAGCTCGGCTAACGACTGCGCGATCGATGATACGCCGGATAACCGTGATTCCGGCCACGCGTACTTATTACCGCGTTTAATCGCTTCTCTATCCGCTGTACGTCTGATTGGTTATGTGCGGTTTGTTACGCTCCGCACGTAAATTAATGAGACGCGTCGGTGTGCCACCACGGCGTCATATCTCATGTTAAATACACACACACACACAAATGGCGAACGTAACTTTGCATACGCGAGCTGATATCGTCATATTAACGATTGCGTAAACCGTATTTCCGGTTGTAGCCATTGCTGGAAGGCTTAAACGGCCAGCAGCGGGCCGGCTGGCAGCCTAAATTATCACCGTCGCAACGGTATACCTGTTTACGATCGTTAACGGTTGGCCTTTCGCGAGAGCACACGGATGTCGTTTCGCGAAGAAATCGGTCGATACGCCGCGGGCAATTGATATCGCCCCGGTGTTTTCGTGAAAACGTGTCGCTCTGTCCGAGAGAGTTTCTCTGTCGCGTGTCGAAGTCGCGCTCGGCCGAGCCAGGCGAGCAATCGACGACACCGAGACGCTGAACAGTCGGTAGCCGAGTTGGATCGCCATTACAATGTTTGCTCACGTTCTCGCGAAGCATGTACGGCTGGCGACGCAAGCCCCGCTTCGTTTGTCCTCCCCTTATTCCGTCCGATCCTCAAATATATCAATGATCGCTGAGCGAGCGTACCCGAAACACGTCAAATATGGACACTGCACTCGAAATGCCGGCCCGGCGAGACACCTCGAAACGCACTCTCACTTTCCCCAAAAAAGTGTCGCAAGTTGTACTCCATGCGCGAGCGTGTCAATCAATTGCCGCGTACTTATCAGCGGTTGACGTCGCTGGCAGTGCCTGATATATCGGTCGAATTAACATGATCCGGTCACTCCTCAGCAATTGATTTCTTCCGACACGTGAAAGTCTCGCGAGAGTTTCGAGCTTTCTCGTGTAACTCACGTATAATTAAATTCGACAGAATCGAAGGTAATTTGACGGACGATTTTCATTTCGTTCCCTTCAATTATGCGAGAAGATAAAAATAATGGTGTGTCTTTCTCAAGTCTAGACTCAGTGATGCGGAACTGGCACTTCTGCTGGAGAGCGCGCAATTCTGACACGTAATCGCGCGCGCGCGAGCCAGGTGTCGTAATCGCAGAAATAGGACGTAGGAAAAGGATTCTCGCTAGCTCGCGCGCGCGTGCGTACGCGCATATATAGAGGTGACAAGTGAAGTGCGTGTCCCACCTTCGAGACGAGAGGTGTCTCTCGGTGCACCATCTCTCCACTTCATGCATTAATTCATGAAAGACCAGTTGGAGAATGCAATGTCCTTTTCCAAGCGAGTTCCGGCAGAGGAGAGTGCGCGCATTCTTGCGCGCCGAGCGGTCGCTTAGACGGATCGAATCTCCAGATAGACCGACAGATAGCCAGCTTGTCGATCCGGTCCGGTAAACAGAGACAAATATCGTGGTTGCGTGGTAGCGAAGGCGATCGTCTGCCAGACGATTCGAGTAGCGCCTCGAGTTTGCCTACGTAGGAAGATCGTCGCGCGAGTGAGTGTTCGCCGGGGAAAATTCTATTTGCGTAACGCGTTGCGTCCATCAAAATGTTGCGTGTTTGCGCAGCGTTGCGCCGTCACGAATTCCGAGGCTACTTAGCGAACGGAAGCAACGCTTCTCGTCTAAGTACGAAGGATCCGCGAAATCGGCCCACGGCTCGCCCCCTAAATTAGAATAAATATTTTCAATTCACGTTGAATTCCGACGAAAATTTTGCGAGATCCGAAGGACTTGCGTTTGTCGCATTATCTCATGAAAAAATAGCAGTAAACGGAAATTCGAAAGGTTACAAAGTGGACTAGCTACGTAAGAAGAAGAAAAAGAAGAAGGAGAAGCGAAGGAAAGAGGAAAACGTGACCGCGAGACTTTCCAGGAGCCGTCGGAGACGTACGAGAATGGTTGGAGGTCATCAACATCGCAACACCATCGTGTTTCTGACCTCGTTGACTGCGCACGCCAGATGACTCGGTAAACAGGAGGACTCCGTCCGCGGGTGCAAACCCGGCGAGGCTCTGCCAAGATTGAGAGTCCGTGCGCGCGTGTATTTTCGCGCCGGGATTAAGCCTTGGAAAGGTCGGCTGGACTTTGTTTCCTCTTGGAAATTCACTCGTACAATCGTACAACACTGCCGTTCCACGGCGTTCCCATGTTTTCAATCGAAAGTATTATGAAATACAAAGTTTTCTTTCGTGCAAACATGTCTATCGCGAAGACGGCACGCTTGAAATCTCTAAAACCACTCGGTCTAAATATTTCGAAGTAAAATCTCACTCAAAACGAATGGAATCCACTCGATAACGATACCATCGTCGCTCGAAATCACAAGAAGAAATGTTTAATTCAAATTTAGAGTGGATTTTTCATCCATGCGAGCGAATGTTTCAATCGATTAGGATGAATTTGACGATCCTGCACAGTAAAAAATATTTCGTGTTAAAATACAGCATTTTATACTACAATTTAATATATTTATGTTAAAATCTTGTTCTCGTTAAAATTGTTATGTTAATTTTTAACATGCCCATGTGTTAATTTAATATATTCTGTTTATATTATATTAATATATATTTTGAATTGATATTCCACGTATATAAGAGTTAAAATAACACATTTTATTTTTCAATGCTCGATTAACATATTATGAATATTAATTTTCTTAAATTTTTACATAATATTTGTGTTATTTTTTAACATATTCACTTTGTGTTAAATTAACATAAAAATTTGTGTGGACCGTTTAGGACATGTAAAGTGTGTTAAATTTGATACAAATTTTGCACTGTGTGTGAATACATTGGATTCCTTCTTCAATTTTGAATCAAATATTCATTCGCCGATTCAAAGCTGAAAAATTCATTCTGTGAACGAAAAGTCGCTCGACTTTCGGCGATTCAGTCGTCACCTTACTTTTCCGTGCTGAATCAAAACGGCCTAAATTAAATTGGGAAATTAAAATTCGCAAGGCCGACATACCTTACTTCGAGGAGAACCGCGGAATGTGAGGCGGAACGGTAGCCGTTGAAATAACACACGTTGCCAAACGAGAAGAATAAAGTTTCCTCCGAAGCGGGGAGAAACGTAACGGGAACGGCACAAAGCGGCGTAGCCCTAAAGGCGTAGCCGAGCTTTAATCGAGAAAATTTTTTCGACGCATCAGCGCAAACCGCGAGTCACGCCGCTCGGCCGGCAGCCCCCCGACCGTTAGTTACGTCCCTCTTACACACTCGCCGAGTTTAAAGTGACTCCCCCTTTGCACTTCGCGTCCGTCGTGCTCCCTTAATCCTTTTTTCGTCGACATAATTGCATATAATAATAGCTTTATTCACGAACGCGCGAACGTAATAACGTTTTAATGGTACCGCGCCGCTTTTTACGGCGGCCATTGTGTCCTCTCTCCGGACACATAATGACCCTCAGATTTCACACGCGTCTTATCATTAAGGTCTCCTTCTTTCTCTATCTCTCTTGCTCTCCTCTCGCTGCTTTCCGCTCGAAAAGTGGAACTTGTATTTTTACGACGTCCTAATGGCACCCCGGCTATTTACGTGCGAGCGACGCGTTGTGCGTTTCATCGATTCTCCCGTGGAAACGTCGAGGAGGGGGGAAAGAGGAAAAGGCGAAAATCACCACGTTTCGAGACTCATAGCTCTGTTAGCTACTAAAAGTGGTGTCCCTCTTTTTTTTTTTTCTTTGTTCTATCTTCGTTCTACGGTTTGCTATGAATTATACATGAAAGCGCCTGAAATTCTTTTACGACCCTCGTTAGGAGTTAACCATATATAGTGTGTATTAGCGATAATCAGGTAGAGCGCGCGCGTTTTCTCCAGAAAGGACTCGGACGGGACTCGCTCGCTTTGGTAGTCCCGCATTGACGCGTTTTTTCGCCCTCTCCCCGAGAAATAGATCAGCCGCTAATTGGCTTGAAAGAACGTGCGGCTGCCGCGCGCTCGTCGATCGTGAGAGGCTCCGAGAGATTGACGGTACGATCGGATCGAAGTGCAACGTTCTCGCACACGCGGACGCCGGAGGATCGGTGACGCGTGTCGCTGTCGGGTCACTCGGGAGCGTGACCGAGGAAGCCAGCGTTCTTTCGGACTCGGGTATCCCGTAACGACGACTGTTCTTCGAGTACCTTTAGAAATGATGATCACGCGTTGATCTAAGAAGGAGAAGCAATGAAAGCTTCGATCAACTTAACCCTTCGCGGCCAATGTTCTTTGCAATATATCTGGAACGTTTCTTTCTATTGAATATAAGATCATTAACATATATAATTTTACTTCTGTTTTTATATCTAATTCCCAATTAAATGCATGTCTTCGGTAGAAATAATTTTAACACTAATCTATGAACTTTTAGGAAATAAATGGGCTGATACTTTGATTAAAAATTAAAATAATGATGAATGATTTAAGAAATAAGTTCGAGAAACAGAAATGGAAATAAATAAAAATCGGATAAAAGTAATAGAATGGCAAGTTGATGAGAGCCAAGACCGGTTGTAAGTATGCGAGATTCTCTAATCTCGATCGCTACGAGTAGACGTGAGTCGACTCATTAGCATTCCCGGACATTTCAGTCCCGTTTTCCGCGCTGTGCTCGACGCGAGACATTGTGCCTCCATGAGAAAGATTTCGGCATAGCCATACATGGCACTTACGCGATACAATCGCTAGGCCACACGAACCAACCAAATCGTCGGTCGCGGAAAAATCTGGAAAATCTACGCAGATCGACACATCGATCTCGCGTTTTACTATCAGCGACCTCGCGCGGATCGCCTTTCGCGAACGCTCTCGGAACAACGAGCGCGCGGCCGACGCGTGGATAACGTCCGGTTCGAAGTTTCTCAAACTTTCACTCGTTGGGCTCGCCCGTCGACTATCGATAAGAGCACGCAGCCGAGAAAATCGTGACTCCGATATCGGCGGCCGACAACGCGGTTCCGCGAGGCAGCCATGCGCGAAGTGACATCGGCACACATGCCTGCCTCTCTCGCGATCGCCGGGTATACTTGGCGTTTCTCCGTGCGATTACGTTTTGCGCGAAACCCCTCGGCGGAGCCGATACGCGACCGCGGATACCGTCGCGGCGGATCGAGCCGGGGAACGAGCGGCGAGAGGAGTGAATTAATGGCCGCTCGTTGCGACCGTTGCTTCCGGACTTGTTGGCGCGCTTGGTGTCTCGCACGATAGACATATCTAATTTCTGCCAACAATGCGGTGGCAACACGTAGGTGTTCTCCGCGTCATAATCGCGATAGGTGACGTTAATTTTACGAAAGCGGAGAATCGCGTCGCGATGTGAAAATTGAGACGCATCGCACCTGATTGTAAATTCTTCGAAAGTCTGTGTCGTCTAACAGGCGGTTCATTCAAACGTATTCATCTAAATATCTCTGCCTTTGCGTTTTCAATAAATATATTTATATTTTACATAGCTATTCAGTTTCAGAATTATTTGACAAGAGCATTTATTCAATGGAATCTCGAGCCAAAAGTATGGTTCTATATTAATCTTGAAAATTATCGATTAAATTATCGTCGGTAATTTCCTCTCTAAATCTATATACGAGATACGTCTCCTTCCGTAATACAGATCGTAAAGTCGAGCGATAACACTTATGGATAGAGACTGTAATGACTGCGAGGACTAATGGTGCACGCGACGCTAGTTTTTCAGTTGACGAGTCGTGCGAGAGCCATTACGAAAGCGTGAGAAGGGTGAGTTGGTACTGGTAGCCCTTCGGCCAAGGGCTCGCGCTAATTACGTCATTATGCGGGACAGGGTGGATGGCTCTAACGAACCTGCTGCTTCGCAACGTGCTCATCCTATGAATAGTGATGAGTATATAACCAGCAACCAATTACGTAGCACTATAATAGTAAGCCGACTCTCTTTCCCCCCCTCTCTCTCTCTCTCTCTCTCTCTCTCTCTCTCTCTCTCTCTCTCTCCCTTTCTCTCTATCGCTACGCGTGACTCCTTTTGCATAATAATTAAAAGTACCGGAGAACGCAGCTTCATGAAGAAAAAGAAAAAGCGCTTCTTTTTCCGCTTCTATCTCATCATGCTAAACATCTTCTTCTCGGGTTAGCTTTATGGACTACCTTGGACCTTGTAATTGATATATTAGACAGACTATTGTTCCTACTCTAAAAAATTGCGTCAAGCGCAGAACCTAATGGACTTGGCTGTATAATATTAAATCAAAGGCACGAGAAAAAGGGGGAAAAAAATGAAAAATACGGAGTCGTGTGTATATTCAAATATCCAAATTGAAAAAAATGTTGCACCTATAAGGTTGTCATTGTAATTTCGTCAATACATGCATAGAGATTAAGCTCAATCTGATTGTCGATATAGGAAAACGACAGAAAAATACTTTATCATTAAAATGACAATGTGTGCCGCCAAAATAAATATTCGTAAAATAAACGTTCCACAATATTCCAGCACTTGGAGACGAGATCCACGCGAAAGAGCCGATGCACGATTTCGAAATTTCTCCAACTTTCCTCGCCACGACAGCGCGAATCTATCGAACAGAGGGGGGTAGCGGGCCTAAATACTAGACCGGTATCTATATCATTGTTGTAAGTTGCGATACGCGCGAACGTATCATTACCATAATCGTCAGAGGCCTCGCGCTGCACACGGATGGACAGTCGGCGGCCGCGGGACGGTCGGCCGGCGATCCTCGGAGAGACCCTGTCGGGGGCCTAATCGCGATAATGGCCCGGAATCGCCTCGTGACCGCAGAAACGGAAAACGTCCCGATGCGAGACGAGAAAATCGAGCCGACTTGTCGATCGATCGCCTACACTTTCGCGTCCAGCCGCTCGACGGATCGACCGATCATTGAATGCCAGCCGACGTTGCGCGTTTTATCGTCGTTGCAAAATCTCGATGTGATTATAATGGACAATGGCGCGACAGACTATCCAGCCAGCCAGCCAACTAGTTCGCTCGCTTGCTCGCTCGATCGCGAAGGGCACGGAATTGTATATCCGAACGATTTCGCATGCACGATATCGAAACAAAATTGTTACCGCATTCTAAGCAGCAATACACTCGCTCTCTCGTTCGCTTTCTCGCTCGCGTTGCCTTCGTTCCCCGCGAATCTCGCGATTTCCATTTCCATTTGGAAATGTCCGCCACACCCTAGCGCGATTATGCAACGACAATTTATGCAACACGACGGGACTCTCGTTCGCGTTATTTTAATTCTCGTGCCCGAGGGAAAGAGCGAGAAAGGGAGATAAAGAGACGGGAGGAGGCATAAGTCGAGAGAGGTCGAGAGATTGCCGATTCGCCAGTCCGGGATAGAAAAGTCGAGTGCGAAAAAGGCGAAACAGATCCCGCGGATGGATGTTAAAACAACAACGGCGAAATTGATGTACCGTAAAGTACGCGAGTGCAAGGAGATAACAACAAAGTAAAAACGCCCGTTGCTGTACCTGACACGTGGCAATTACTCCCGACGCAATAGAATCCAATCGATCGTTTTGTACTCCCCGCGATTTATCCCTGCCCTCCGCCTATCTAATTAAAGAAGCTTTTCTCATCCTCTCCACAGCGGAGCGAATAATTATAGCTGACGTGACGAGCGCGATGTTACTCCGGCGATTCGATCCGGTGTTCGTGCGCGAAATAAAAGTCATCTATTAATTAGAAGCAGACACGAGCAAAACCAACACAGACTCGATCGAGATGCGTGCGATTATCGCGCGCGAGATACACGAGTCTCTCTCGTTGTCGGGTTATTGTTTGACAAGTTCATCATTTTCGATTCGATGCAATTACCTCCGACAGATAAGCCTCGTTGAAAGTCTGCACTTCCCCGTGTGATAAGATCGACGAGGCGCTACCGGTAGAATCGAATTCAGGTTTCCCGCCAGATATTCACGATACAGCGCGCTACGCAACGTTCGTTCTACGTGTCGAAGATGAGCTACTTTCACCCTCGCGACACAAAGAGAGCAAGGGAGAGGGACATTCGATAGCTTCGATATCGGGATCGAGGAGAACGAGCACAAAGAGTTAACGCGAGGAGACGCACGGTGGAAGAGCGGAGAAGCAGGCTGCTCCAGGGAGGGTTAGCCTCCGGGTCTTTAATAACACGGCGGGGTCCGCGGGTCCCTCTTCAGATATGCCAGCCTCGAAAAGCGCCTTCTTTCGCGGCGAAACGTTGGCATCATCGAGCGCCCGGCCGCTTTCAGCCACCTTAGTCTCTCCGATGCCTCTAACACGCCTCCGAGCACGAGCGCGTTTAATCATAGTTTCGTACGTCCATGCGGCACGAATAGACGCGCAGCGAGCGGCAAAAGCCGGGCGTACACACGGCCCCACGAGAGGAGGATCATCGTGGCGTAGAGCGGGGTAAGAATCCGGCTTTTTACGCGAGTCGGAGGTGGGAGCAGGGTAAACGGGGAGAGAAATGGGCCGAGTTAGTCACGAGAGGTGAATGAAGCGGCTGCGAACCTCCGGGGGAGTTTGCCCGTTACTGTTTTCACGAAATCTGCGAACATATCTTTCTCTCCCTTATAGACCGCCGGCAATTTTTCTTTTCCGCGGAACCAAGTTTCGTGTAGGAAAAAAAACACGAAGCGAGAGTGCCGAAGATGCCCTCGAAAAAAGTCCTGAACTCGCACATGTTTCGAGGATGGAGTCCGTTTCGTGCGATCGAGGGCCCCGATTTTCCAAAAACCCGGCACCAAGCACGGATAAAAAAAGTGAGGTACAAGCGGAACGCATCTGCGCGCCACTCCGGAAAGTCTGGGTCTTACCGGGGCAGAATAACAGATGAACCGCCGGGACGCGAAGCGGGCCCGCCGCGGTGCCGCACCGGAGTCGAAGAAAGTAACGCTCGAACCGGCTCGGTCGGAGCATACTAATCGTTTTATGAAGGACGAAGGGAAAGGAAGGGCGGGGAAAAAAAAGGAAAAGAAGGAGAACCAGAGGAGAGGCTCTCTGGAGGAACTCACTCGGCGCGCTATACGTAGTGGACGGAAAGCAGCTCTCGATTAGTCGGAATAAAGTGCGGAGCGGAATTAGATTTCTCCTAATCCTGTAAATAAGTCCCGTTGATCTCAGGTAATTACGACGCGGCATGATTTCGCCGTTACATCGTGCAAGAAGCTGAAAACGTCACATCGTATGGAATAAACGACGACACGAGTGAAAATTTACGACCGTTCGGACGAATCACCGCAGGAACCTAACTAAACACGGGAGATCGACGTTTACGGCTCACCCGTTAGACGGTGGAATTCGTTTCTCGTTTCGGTGGCCACACGCCACTTATTGCGGCACACTGTGTTCGAGGGAGCGCATCCACTTAGTGACCCGTGCAGCCGAAACTTCTCGGCGAGAGATTTCCTGACCTCATCGGCTAGCCTGATCCTGGCACGCGATGCAGGCCCAGCCGATGCCAGAACTATTATAGGTTTTATCACGTAGAACAGTATTCGCAGGCAAATTCGTAGGCAGAAGTCTGAGGCACGAGAAAGGGAAAGGAAGGGGGTTCTTTCTTCTCTCTAATGGCAGCTTGCGAGTATCGGTCCGAATTCTTTCGCGCGCCAGTTCGCGCAAACTTTTCTCAAAGTTTCCCGAGTCGGAATCTTAATCTTACTTTAAGTCTAATTTAGTTCTACATTAAGTCTTCAAAGATCTCCTTTTGTATTCCTCTGATGCTACTAAATGGAGAAGTCATTGCCGTTTCCTCCGTTTGGGGACTTAATATACGAATAAAATGTAGACTCAGGAGGACTAAATTCCTTTTATGAAATTAAAGGAGCACTTACTATACTCCTTTGATGCTACAAGTAGAAACTTATTTCCGTTTTCTTCTTGAAAATTTAATGTAGAATTTTAAATTTCAACTTGGGATCATATATGCGGGTGTTTGCAAATTGCGATTGCAGATTGCAGATGCATTTTTAATCGTCTCTTTTCCTCTCTCTTTCTAATCTTCGTGTGTCGTGACAAGCTAAGAGGGAACGACCGTGCCGTGGATTTTTTGAGTGACTAGTCGAACGACGAACTGGTTCGTCCATGCGGACAACGTAAGCGCGCATGACATGTCGCTACGCTTCATACTGATTATAATTCGAGATTTCCAGCTCGCGCGTACTGGTTTTGATTCCGGTTTGATGGCGGCGTTCGTATTAAACTTATGGTGAAGCCGTGCAGCTCATCGGAAAGGACAACTCGCTTTTCCATTCCGGTGTCCGGCTCATATTTCAAAAGCTTGTCGAGAATCAAGATCCGCGATGAATGTTCATGACGGAAATATTTGCGTTGCGAGGGTAAATATACCATCGAGCTGCTCGTATTTTCGATTTTACCAGCAGTTTCCGCTCCGCGAGCTTCGATTCCATGAGGCGCGAAATGAAAGATGTGAAAAGTACAGGTGGGCGATCAGCAACGAGGAAACTTCGACAATACAAAAACTTTGATTTTAACAAAACTTTATATAGGTATCCCCTAAAGCTGTACGATAAATTAATAGAAAGATCTCTTTAATTGTTAAAAAGAATTTTTAATTATTAGCAAGAACATTTCAATATCTCTGTTAATAATTAAAAATTATTAGTTGAGTTTATTTCTAATCAATAATTAAAGATGAAGAATTTTTTATCAAAATTTACAAGAGAAAACGCTGAAAATTTTTATTGAGAATAAAGTTAAAGAATATTACGAATAAGATCATGCGGAAAAGACAACAGGAAGAACATTACCGATTCCTCCTAATCACAGGAGATATGGCAGGAGGGAGAGGACATGCCTGTAAGACGCGACCCGAGGCGTGTAATCAGCGTTTCCTTGCACTTAAACATCATGGTGTGCCACGCACCATACGCGCAGGATGCCGATGTGCTCATCGGTGTGTCGGCCGAATGCCACGCGTAGAGCCGAAGGGGTTCCAACGGAGGGGGAGATACGGGGGCTGGTAAAGGACGCTTTAAGAGCGGAACCCGGCGGACCTATATAGACATGCCGCCGCCGGATTGGACGGTAGCTTTTTCGGTGATGTCAGGATATCGCCAGCCGGGGGAAGGTGGCGGACGCAGGAGAAGAAGGAGACTCCCGTGCAATTACACCGCAGGTGGCTGCAGGCTGAGCGCGATGACTTTGACTACCTAACGGGGGCACGACTAACGGAGGGAGGAGGAACACGTGGTGATTAACGAGGAGGCCCCCAGAAGAGCGCAACGAGACGGGCGTTTTCGATAGACGCCCGTCTGCGTCGGGAAGAGAAGAGGCAACCGTCGCTTTTTACAAAGCGCGGCTAATTATCGGTCGTCTAGTCATTCCCATTGCCGTAGCGATCGCGCACAAATCACATATTCAGACATATGGCTAAACCTTGTATTAAACATCTCCGATCGTACACAAAGCCCTCGAAGAAGTGTTCTTCATCTTATGGTGCTTTTACTCGAGATGGAAAAGCGAGACGAAACGAGAGCGCGCGCGGAAAAAAGGAATCGGCTGTCCATATAATACAACTGAAATTTAGTTGCCAGGCCTAGTTTTTAGCTGTGGGAGCTGAAAAACCAGGTACAGGGAGAAAAAGAATTTGCTGAATTAACTAAATTTCAGTTGTATTATATGGACAGCTAGTTTGAACCTGCGGCTACTTCCTTTTTCCCGTGCGACATTGGTACGAGGTGTCTGATTAGTGACGTTGTGATCGTGTACGAATTATACGTTTTTACTATGTTAAACCTGTATAATTTTAATCGAGCCAATATTTCGATCTTCGAATACGAGGTATATGATTAACGCCTCGAGCGGTGGTGCGATCGCATCGAATCACGGCTATTCTTTACCTTGGAAACCTGGTACATTCGCGAATATTATTAACCCTCACTCTTATATATTATAGATATAATAAAATAAAGTATACAAATAATCCCGGGGATTTACCTCGAGGTTCCTTCTCGCTCGGGATCGAAAGGTGAATAGAGCGGGACGATGGCGCGCTGGCGCGATGCCGGTACGAATATAGCACCCCCGCATATTTATTTACGAATTTTTTCCCGCCGTAAACAGAACCCGGTCGCGGACAATGTGGACACGAGGACCACGACGGATCCGCTTTAAAACGCGTATCCCATTGCCCGGACGCGCGAGAGACGAGGGCCCCGTTCCCGATTTGAATTCGTGGCATAACGAGAAACGGACGAGGAGCGAGAAAGATGAGAGAGAGATAAAGGGCGGGGCGTGGGAGGGCTCGGTTGGCCGGATAGGAATTACCATGCGAAAGGAGCCCGACCCTTCCAAAAGCTTATGTTTATTTCAATTACCGTCGTTTCCACCCCGGGCCTCCACACGGCCGGATCGTCCGAATAAAAAAGAAGAAGAAAAGGGAGAAAGAAGATCGCGACGAAGAGGAAGGGACGGTATACGACGACGACGACGACGACGACGACGCCGTTTTAATATTCCCCGCTCGCAGTCGCTCACCCTTTTTCGCCCGTTGGGACGGCGGGACACGATCGAGCGAGCGATATATTAAATATTCCGGATCGAAGCGGCGACATTCAGATGCGCTTCCGCGCCGTTTTTCGGGACGATCGCACAGGTTGACGTCGGCGAGCGCGGGGACCGAACGAGCGACCAGCCGACGACGTTCGAATCCGATCGACAATAACGCGCGACACTCTTTCCCTCAAGAAATGCAAATCGCCCCGAAAACTCGAGGACACGCTCGCAACGCGTTGTCCGCGAGAGACGTCGGTACTCTACCTTGCGGCGATAAATAAACGGTGCGACGATCTCCGAGGGTTCGTTCGTTCGGCTCGATCAGTTCGGCTTCGCTAATTCACTCCGCTTTTTGCGACTCCGATTCGCTCGGCTCGCTCGTAACGGCTTAGCCGTTGCCCTCACTGTCGCGAATAAAGTGCGCGATCAGGGATAGCGCGTCCCGATAACGCGTGACACGCGTTCGTGAAAAACGTGGGAACGTGGAAAAACCGCGCGTCCGCGCGCAATTCCAGCAACGAACATCTTTATGCGCCGAAATGAGACGCGATTTGAATATATTGAGTCGCGCCCGATCAGAATGTATTAAGTCGCATTAAGTCGCATTAAATCGTAAATTGGAATTTGTTGACTCACAGGTCGGCTCTAAAAACTGAATCGCTCGTTGCCGCGTAGTCATTATTGCCGCGGCGTTTTCGCGCGGAAGGCGCCTCCGAGGAAGCGCCTCGGGAGGTCTCAGTGGTGGTAAGATGTAAAAGCGAATATTTCTCCGCGATGTTTCGCCGCGATAAAGATAAAGGAAAGTGACGCTCATGTTTCCGATATCCACGGACGCAATAAACGCCACTAATTGGATTTATGTGTCACACGAGAGCGGTTTCCGCGCGCTGGCTCTTAATGAAACATAAAACTGCACGGATACACGTGTACCGTTCTCTGCAACGTGAATTTTATCTTTATTGCGCGCCCGTCGGAAAATTATGCGAAACG
This sequence comes from Dinoponera quadriceps, assembly GCF_001313825.1. Lineage (NCBI taxonomy): Eukaryota > Metazoa > Arthropoda > Insecta > Hymenoptera > Formicidae > Dinoponera > Dinoponera quadriceps. The sequence goes on along the minus strand of NW_014556992.1, from coordinate 515,280 downwards.
CCCCCTTTCTTTGGAGCTACAGCGCCGTTTTTGGCGTTTCGAATGTAAAGTTGAATGTAACGTCAGAATTGCCATCGTGTATGACCCACAATTTTCCCGAGCGACTTTCCCGCAACGCGCCGTTCACGCCGGCTTTCGCACGTGCAACGTAGCGTAATGCAAATGCATCGAGCGCAGGGTCGCAACACAAATCTACTTTGTAGCACCGTTCACATGTTGTTTGTCATGACTCAAATGCAGATTAAAGTAGATGGTTGTAATAAAAGACGATTACGTAAAATAGAAGGACGAACGAGCCAACTCTCAAAAAAGTATAGGTAGCAGCGGACCTCAAATCGCCTGAAGAATCTACAAACAATTATTATATTCTTATTTCGAGTGTGTACAATTTCCTTCTATCATCATAGAGAGACTAGAAATTACGGTCAAAAATAATTAACCGTAATTAATTTCGAGTTTACAGTTAATCAAGCGAAATGTCGAAAATGACGTGAACCGGGAGCCACGCAAGTTCCGTAAAAGTTTCAGCATCGCCATGGGAGCGTACGGTTTCTCACACGGGATAGAATATTCGCCCCTCATCGACAAGACGCCACGAAGGAGGGAAGCCGGCGTAGATTGTCAGGTAGAAATTTAACGCGGCAACGCAACGTTTTCTTATTAACCTACTGAACATTGTGTGTAATCGTGGGCTCTCCGCGCTACCGTCAGACACGCATGAATGCGGCGATTTAATTATGGGAGCCAGGGAGAACGATCTCGGTCAGACCGTCTGCTGCTCGGCTTGTACACGCCAACGGACGATTATCGTTTTTAATTAACGACGTTCGCGCGGAATATTACTTGCACGTTTGAGCGCGTCTCGCGTATTTGCCGTAGTCGCTCGATCGCTTGCTCGTTCGTGTTTCGCGCCCGCGGTCCCTTTGAGAACTTTTCTATGTTGAACAATGTGCCGGCATAAATTCGCAGATACACATGGAATCCCGCATCGACAGGTGGACGCCACGCATTCACATACGCGACGAAAACGACGGACGCTGGAGAGATATAAAAAAAAAATAGAAAGAAAGGGAAAGAAAGGAATGAAGAAAAGAAGAGAGTGCGGCATGAAATAAAAAGGGGGGACTTTAAGCAGCACTCTCGAGGGTGACGTGAAACGGGCGCCATAAAGAAAGTCGAAAAACGAGTCGCTGGCGACTCGCCGTCACCGTCTCTCGACGGGCAATGACCATTTTTACTGCGAACAGCCCGTAAGAAGAGATGTAGTCGGTCAAAGGTATCGTCGTATTTTCGTCCGCTGCTGGAGAGAAAACGTCCGGCAAGAAATACTTAATCACGACCGAAAGATACAATGATATTCCGATCATCGATCGCGTTCGGGTTTCAATAACCGACAGGTATCGCATAGAGGTAAATATTAAGTCGATCATATCGTACCGCTATTTAAGGAAGTTGTAAAGTGAAGTGAGTTTCATACGAATTCGATGAAACTTACATTACGTATACGTTAAAAAATAAAGTATTATCTAATTGCTCATGTGGTTGAAGTTTGGGGTGATCTTCGAGCGAAAATTTACACAATTTTTTTGCAAGTTTAACTATAGTAAAAAAATTAAAATATGCAGAAAAACAATAAAATTTGTGCAAAATGTATCAATACTAATATAAACAAGATAAACAGAAAAAATGCGCGCGTGTAAACATTCACACAAAGTGAAATTCCGACCGAGTGTCGGGTGGCTTGTGCAAACAAATGACTAATAGGCACTCATTTTCAACTATTATTTCTCTAACATGTAACGTTCCAGGAAGTATAAAACTACTGTCATTTATTTGCACAAGACACCGAGGCTTTCAGCAAGAATTTTAATTTATGCGAATGTTTGCGCGCGCGCAATCGTTGCAGTGAACGGCGGGCTTCCGGGCTCGAACGATTAACTAACCATTTTTTTTTTCTAATCTGGGACATTCGATAAAATACAAAAGTATTATCCTATGCTTGTACAGAACGCTAAGATCGTTTGCAGAATTTATCTTAGTGATTGAGCGCGATCAAATTTTGTCGATTATGGGATTTTCTCGTTTTCTTAACAAACTATTTTTTTTTTAATATATATCGTTCCACGGAGTGTAAAACTATTGTTATATATTTGCACAAACCACCGGGACTCTTGACAGGAACTTGTGCGAATGTTCGCAGTATCTATAATGAATGATGAAATCGCCATTGTTATACGGTGAGGGGGGAAGGGCTTACAATTAAACTGCCACCTTTTGATAGGCGGCGAAAGTTAAAAGATCCGCAAGAGATACGCAGTATCTCAAGTCGAAGTGCAGTCGAGCAATGACGTCTACAAACACGCAGGCGAACTCACATCTCGAGGTTGATATCGACACATTAATCGCGTCCCCGAAGGAATTAGCATACCCGACACATCTGACGAGCCGCGCTAACGTAGACATTTACCCATCTATCCATCTATTTGCTCGTTCGTTCACGATACAAGCAAAACAGAAAGGATTTTGAACTGGCGTCCGGCGTTATTTATTTCGCAGAACCGTGTGGAAATCGCGCGATCCGCGTCCAGCCGGGCGACGAATAGTACGCGAACGTCAACGGGTGTCCGGCGCAGAAAAAGGAAATGGAAGAAAAGATCGAAAGGCTGCCTCGGGGATCGTTAGGCGTGTGTTTCTAATTGGCGCTAAATAATGCTTTTTTCCCCCCTCGAGGTCTGCCAATCCCGCCATTCCGCGAGCTTCCTCGAACAGACCCATTACTGTACGACAATATTCGCGCTGGCAATCAGCACGTCGGTGCGAGAGGACAACGGTTACGTTCGCGGGCGCTTCATTATGCGCGACGTCGACGACGACGACGATCACGAGGACGAAGACGTCGTCTTCGTCGTCGCTTCTGAGTCGGCACTAACGAGGAGACAACTCTTTTATCAATGTATTGGCGTTTGCAAAACGCGTTCCAGACACTGTCAAGCCACCGCTACCATCGAGTTATCATCGAGTAGATAACGAGGATCAACAGATCCAGTTTCGACGTTACTTGCACGAAGTAATAAACGATTAAGTTTCACACGAGCAATAATAATAACCATTTTAAATAACAAATAATTTTAAATGTAAATAATAAATTCTGTAAGAGAAGAATTAAATATCGGCCGAGATAAGATGTTTCTTTCTTTTTCTCAATTTTGGAATGTACAAGCAAGATCTTTGAAAACCTCCGGGATTTGTTCTTGTACATTCAACAATTTCTCTCCCTCAAGATAAACGTCAAAATAATCTTATAGCCCTTCTGTAGCAACCTAGCAATATTCTAGAGATAGATCGACAAATCGGAAAGAAGTAAAATTCTCAAACTTGCTTAATTTGACTTTAATTAGATATTCGAGCGGTCTCATCGCGAAATATCATACCTTAGAGTCAAGGGAGTTTACTTCTGCGGCTCGGTATCGACGAAAAAATTCAGGTTAAGGGGTTAATCGTCTGCGATACCGTAAAACCACTCGCGGATTGACGACGGAAGGATACCGTATAGCAATCGGCGGTCCGTCGGTTTATTGGGCACTTCTGGTTACCTCTCGTTACATCGTGCAACGGAAATAGTTGCAGAACGCTGCGCCGTGCCGTGAGCTCGTCTTCTCACGAGAACGAGCGAAACCGTCTCGCGTAGGTAGGTATTCGCAAATAACACGTTCCGAAGGGTTGCGAAGGTTCTGCAAACATTTCAGGCACCGCTCTCTTATCCCGTGGCCGTAGACCCCCGCGAGCGCGAACGAGCGCGCGCGCGCGCGATATTTTCAGGTCTAAAAAATCTGCCAGTCCTTAACCTTCGCGTTCTCCGTAGTACGCGAGTCTCTCCGACGACTGAAATTATCTGGCGTCGGAAAATGTATCGCGATTCCACGAGTCGAACGAGCTTCTGTGCGCGAAGAAATAGTCAAGAATTGTAGCTTCCGCTCCATACATTTCACTCATTCCCCTTGTAACGTCAAGTGCGTAATTTTAGCGTGGAATTTCGTTATATATTTTCACGCAAATCGGAAGTGTCGCGCGATGATGATATACAAAAAGCAAATGTTAAGTAATCGTGATCATCCCATTAGGATTATGACGCGAATCTACACGCAGGTTATGCCGGAAAACATACAAGTCCTTTCATTTTAACACGTATTTCTTAATAATCTGAATAAATTTTACGTGTAAGTTCTCGAGTTGCGAAAACATCACGTGCTCGGCCTGATCGAGCATATCAAACAGTGTTTTCGTATCAGGGAATTATTTTACGAGCGCGATGAAGCGCGAGTGTCGAAGATCGCAGTCTTAATCGATGCTCCGATGAATATTCAACGAGCGATATAAATCTTCGCCGCGGTCTGCATAGCGATTTTCTCTCTCTCTCTCACTCCTCACACCCGACAAACGCGATACGAATATCGCGTTGATTGCGGCGTTGAGAGCGCGCGCACGAGAGAAAGGAGCATCAATCCCGATATTCTACGACGTTCGGCGGCGCAACGGAGCGTCGCCGCGACGTCCATCCAGTCGGAACCAATGTCATCGCGCATCGGTGACGAGACGGTAGTGATGAGCCGGCCGACGCTAATTATTAGAACAGCGTTCGTTGCGCGAAGGAGGCGGAAAAAGAGAGGCGATTGCTGCGGGACCAGAGAGAGAGAGGGGGGG
>NW_014556992.1:439675-510574 GCF_001313825.1 Dinoponera quadriceps | reverse complement strand
GGGGGGGGGGGGGGAAGAAAGGCAGGAGGAAGGGAGGTGAACGTCGAATCCGCCGCTGACGGTGAGTCGGTCGGTCGGCCGGCCGGTCGACCGGCGAGACAAGTGGTGGAAATGAATATTGTGCGCGGGCGAGGCGCGCGGAGAAAGAACGCGGCGGAGAGAAAGAGCGGCGGACGGGTCCGCCGCGCTTGAATCTATGCGGATGTCGGGAGGGAGCGAGAAGTACCGCCAGGAGGAACGGGGAGGCAAGAAGGGTGAGACGGGGGCAGAAGAGGTCCGCGAACGCGAGACTGAGCGAGAGAGCGAGGGAGAAAGACGGAACACGAGGAGAAAGAGGAAGACGACGAGGAGGTTGAGGAGGAAGAGAAGGAAGAGAGGAGGTGGTGGAGGAGGCGAACGACGCGATGGTGAGGGCACTCCGCGCGCGACAGAAGGAGCTGCTCCGCGCGCGAGCAACGAGGACGGCGAGAGAGCGAAGCGACGGCGGCGGGGGACCGATTACTTGGCGAAGGGGCACGAGGGGCCCCAAGTCCGGAGCATGCGCGGCGGGCGTGGGAACGGGCGTTCATGCCCAGACAATCCCTCGCCGTCTCTCTCTCTCCTTCTCGCGTCGCTGGAGCCGCTTTCTCGCTCACACCGCGACTCGCCCGTTCGCCGGCTCGATCCTTCCTTCTCCCATTCCCCCTCGCTCCCTCTCTGTCTCCCTCGCACCCACCCTTTTTCTCATTCTCTTTCACTCGCTCGTTCACGCTGGGGTCCGCTCGGCTCGCCCGCTCGTTCCCTCTTCGGGGACGCATCGCCGATCACGGCCGAGCGCGCACAACCCAAGGCCCCGCGGGCACGTTGCTTACTCGCGCAGGGGTGCTCAGTATCTGGGTGATCGTCAATGCAAATAAAGATAATACCCGGCGTACCGATAGTATTGTGTAATTACCCACGGCATACAATTGCGCCGGCTTTCCTAGCGCTTGAATCAGACCGGCCGGCCGGCTGCCGGTGAGATTCGCATGAGACGCGCATCCCCGCGAATTTAATATAGGATCCCTCTTTTCAGCGATATTAAAAGGGAAGCGCGTGCTAATACAGACGATCTTTGCTATCAGTTTGCATATTTACGCTTGCAAATGTTACATATGGACGTCGAAACGTCATATCCGTACTCGACGACGAACTTCGACATCGCGTCGCACTTAACGTCGAGTCAGACGAACGGTCGAAATTCGTACAAGTGGATTCCGGGAGAGATCCTCGCGGTCGACGGGAACAGGCGCACGCCGGATCATTCGACGCAGCCTTCGTGCATTTGCAGCGGCGGCTACGAGTAAATCGTAGGACGCGCGTGCACACGTGCGCGCTACGATGGCCGGCGCGACGCGCACACGCGCAGGGCGTGGACAGATGGACGGACGGACGGACACGCGCGCGGAGCGAGCTGTGTGTTCGCCAACGCATGCTAATGCATAACGGCGCGCACGACGGGGTGCTGGGGGCGCAAAGTAAAAGAAGGCGAAGAAGACGACGAAAGGGGAGAAGGGAAAGAACGCGTATTTTGACAGCGCGCTGTAAACCTTCGTCATCCAGCGTCGAATCCTTCTCTTTTCGGGCCCTCTCGCCGGCCCGCGACTCGTAGAACAAAGAATATCGCTCTCTGCCCTCTCGATGCGTGCGCGAACCGCCTCCTGCGAAGCTCCTCGAAGGAGAGCGCGAATGACGCAGCGCGTCGCCATTCGATTGAAATCGAATCGAGTCTATCGGCCGATTTCGCCGTTCGGTCACGCGCGCTCGACGAACGGATTGACTTTTTCTCACCCCGATGTATGAGCGATCTCTCCGGGAGGTTCCGACTTTCTCGCATTCCTCGGGCCGCGCACGATGCCGCGTCGGGCGAAAAAGTCGATGAGGAATGACGTTACTGTGTCCGTAATCTACGTAAATCGCACGGACGCGCCGTCGCGGCAGGCCAACGAGCTCTCTTCCCAGAGCGCGAAGCATCTACTCTCCGCGCGCCGGTAGAACAGATGGCACTGATTACTGCTAATGACAGCCATCAATTCACGGCGCATTCGTGCGGTCGGAAGCCGCCGTGTGTGTACATAGCCGCGAGACAGGGACGGGAGGGCCAGGGCGACTTTAAAAATACGGAGCGGAAACGACGCGAGTCCTTTCGGCGCTTATAAAGGGAGATTCCGCCCGAAACGCCGGGAGACGATATAATTAGGGCATGACCGCCACTTTCTATCTTATTCTCGCCCGTGAGAGAAGGTCGCGTCGTTTATTTAACGCGTTTTGTCTCAATCGCACGGCCGATTATACCTCGCGACCGCGGGAACATTTCCGCCGCAGAATCGGGTGAAAAGGGAGACCTCGACTTAATTCACGGGAGGTTGTAGAGCAGGAATTGTCCCGGGATCGAGGCATAATCAACATTGTGGTTTCGCAATAAAAGATGGCTCATAATGCGACATGCGGTATCCCTTTTTTTCGCCGACTTTTGAATTCACGAACCGATATAATTCGGTCGTGTCAGGCTTTGAATCAGATCGTGGGAAGGTGGGGGTGAATAAAGGAACCGAGATGGTCGAGGAAAAAAATCGACTCTAGCGTATCGAGTTGTCTGTATCGGTTGATTGCGACCAACAGTTTCGAACGATCCGAGATCCGTGCGGTAATTAACATCCCCCGTGTTTGCACGAGCGACTGGGCGCGGAAACCGGGTGCAGCCCCCTCTCTTGAAACGACCGGAATCACTTCTGCCAGGCTCACGGTGGAATAATCGCAAGTGTCGATAATGAAACGAACGAGCGCGCCCTTCCCGCGGGATTCGGGATACTCTCGTACTGCGGGGCCGCCAGCTCGTGCACGATGTGGATGTGCGGCACAATGACACCCTGCGACCCCGAAGGGTTGCGTGCATATCGCCATCCATCAACGCGCATATGCCGCTCCCTCCGAGCAACCCTTCGCAGGGGCGAGGTGAAAAATTTCGCGGGTTAACGGTCGCAGCTGCACGCAACTGGAAACCCGTTTCTTCCGCTACCAATTCGAGCGAGTGAGAGGTGGAGAGGAGGGAAGAAAGGGGATGAGAGGGAGGGAGAGAGACTCAAACGTAATTGCGATACGTCGACAATATTAACGGAAAAATGATCGCCAGGTGGGTGATACTCTCATACGGCGGAATACTCATCGAGTATATTAACGTCGATATCACCGCGATACGTAACGGTAAACATCACGGGAAAGCGGATCTCTTTCTCGCGAGTGAGAACGCAATAACTCGGACACGCGAGGGCGGAAATGGAAAAATAATATTGTTTCTCGGCGAGACGCGGGTGAACGCCGTTCGACCAGAAACACGTTCTCTCTTTCTCTCCCGACCTAAGCGCGACAGCCACGGAGGCCACGTGTCCCGCCACGTGACCCGTCCACACTTGATACACGCCGCGTGCACGCGCGAGCGCGAGCCCACAAAGGGATTCTGCGCGCGCTTGCGTTTACGGAAATCCACGTGTGAGATTTAGCCGCGGGAGCCCGTGTGTGTGTGTGTATGTACCCCTGCGATGTACGTACAAATGAAATAAAGTACACGTGTACCAAAAGGGGTACGCCATTGTGACGGAAAGCTCTACGTTTTCAAGTTAGCTTTAACTCAACGTACTGTCAAGTGGCGTTGCTCAAATTTATTATCATATCGTATGATGTTTATTTTGCAAAATTCACACGCGTGTCGCGAAGTCTGCGACGTTATAACACGGGAAAATGCGATCTAACGCATAAATGATACACGGTAAAAAATATTTGGTACTTATGTTAACCTGCTAATAACAGGAAACATTCTTTAAAAAGAGGTACAGCGTATATACACTGTAAACGAAATCATGGGGTCAATCTGACCCCACCTTACTATTAGAGAATTAAAACCGATTCTTGTTCAAATTTTTGTTTAACATATTGTGTCCAGGTTATCACAAAATATTTTATGTTATTCGTCGATATATGTCGATATTCAACATATATAAATGTTAAAATGACACATTTTATACTTCGGTATCGACTATTAACTGTGTTTAATTTGTGTTAATCTTTGACGCAATATTTATGTTACTTTTCGACATATTCATCTTATATTAAATTAACACAAAAATTTGAGTGAATCGCTTGGGGCATGTGAAATGTGTAAAATTCAATACAAAAATATTTTACTGTATATTTCTATCTTTACTCAGTTTATTGTCAATATTTTTGAAGAAATTCCACATATATCTCCTTCCTAGCTAAATTAACCCTATATTTCGATTGCTACATTTAAATGTATCGAGAACGCTTTTATGCGTTCGTTAATTTTGAAAAAAGCGTAATGCACAGAAATTGTGGGAAAATTCGCGACAAAAACATAATATCCGCCCGATCACCGGTTGAAATTTACATCACGAGTACATTACCACACGCGTCAGATAAACAAGACGGTGCCACTTAGGTCCGAACGAGCTTTCGTGAATCGACGACGGTTTTTAGTCTCGACGCGGCCAGAGCAAGAGAAACTTTTAGTGCGTGTCCGAGTGTTTACGCTCGCCCCATCGTCGGCCAATTAAGAGTCATTTATACGGAAGATCTCTTCTTCTTCTCCACGAGTTGCGGATCGTTCGATGCATAAGTACCCTCGAAAGGATGACCAGGCGTGAAGATGGAACGGCACTTCGGCGCTAATAACGTTTCACATTATTTTTTATTCGCGGGTTTGCACGAGCGTGTGCTATTAAACCGAACTGCAAAATGGCAGGGCCGCGTTACGCCGACTGTCCTCTAATTAAACAATTAACGTATTCCTTTTCCTTACGAGTGACAGTAGCTTGAAATACACTCGGCTCGATTCGCCGGCGTAAAAGCCGAACGCAGCCTAAAGTCGTTACACGGCTCCGCGCGATACGTCGAAACACTTTAGGATCCGGATCGGTCGCTCCGCAATCTCCCGTCATACGTTCGGCGAAAAGAAAAAAAAGAAATCCGCGGCAACGGCGAGATAATTGCGAGCGAGATCGCGGGAAATCTCTCGAAATTTTCCCGATTGATTATTTTCATTACGAACGGACGCGCTTCGCTTCGCGAACGAGTGAGCGAGCGATCGGAACGGTTTCTCCCGTAATAGCGTTGCCGCATTGCGCGCTCCCATAAATTGCATCCGCATTAACGTCGCACGGCGACGGCGGGATCGAAGGAACGAACGAACGGCGGTCAAGAAAGGCGGATGAAACAAGAGTACAAAATATAACCCGGGAGCGTGAATACAGCGCGAAATCTGTCCGAGCCTGGACGCGAAGGTCGCCGGGGCATAACGGTATTAATCCGAGAGTTGCAATTAATTCTGATACCGCGAGCATCGGTACAGCAGCGTGCCGCCGCGCTTCGTATCTTATGTTAGATTACGCGAAATGAGATAGCCGCGGCGCGCCGCCGGCCCGCATCTATAACGAGTCCGAGAAATATTGCGGTACACGGCACGTATTCCAAACGACGTATGCGCACCGACGAGAAATCGTTCGCGTGTATGCGCTCGCGCGCGTAATCACGCGTGGCTCTCGTTAACCCTAGCCGCGTACCGCGCGGTGCATGCAGAAACTGTCCCGTAGTATTATCGACTTTTAATTTAGCGGGAGATCCTCCGACCAATTCGGCTTGCTCTTATCTGGAAATGTCAGGATACCCCGATAGCGCTGGCAGTCGCGGAAGTGCAAGTTTCCCGTTACCTCCTCCGCGAGGATAATAATGATAATGGCAATAAAATTCTACGGGGGTAATCTAAGGAGATAATCTCTCGGGGAGATTGGAAGAACGGCGGAGGAGCGCGAGGTTTCCGTTTGGCGAACTTGCGCCGGGGACCGCTCGAAAGAGAATCAACGCGGCGATCCGCTCCGATCGATGATGACGGATGTTCTCGGGTTTACGCCACTGTTTGCGGAAAGCCAGCCAACCGGTCGACCGGTACACGGGGGGATCGTCGCGTCGAGAAGTCGAGGGACCGCAGAGGCGTCGAATCGACTGATACAAAAGTGAAACTTACGAGAGAAGATCCGAGGGAGGGAGGGAGGGAGGGAAAGAGAGAGAGAGAGAGATAAAGGTAATTTAGATGCGTCGCCGGGTCACGACTGCCGACTATTACCGCTATTACCGTCCCACGCCATTCTGTCGATATTACGTTCCGTCGATGCGAGCCTAAGCGTCATTTCAGGCGCGATCGAATCGTGGCGGCGGACGCGATCGGAGACACATCGATTTCCAGTCGAAGGGAACGCTCGAGCGTGTCGGTCCGTCGACGACCGACATCGGCGTCGACGGGAGAATCTCGGGTCCGCGGACACGTACGTGCGACGACTCTCGGCGCGACACTCGAGCGGAAACGAATGTGTGTCATTATCGCGAACTCGCGCGTCTCCGCCGAAGCGTGCAAAATTCAATTCGCCGAAGCGCGAGCGAATCGCTAATCGTAATTTCTCGCGCGACGTGACGTGCATACGCGTCACGCTCGTTGTCTGCTAAATTGGCTAAACTAAGTAGTGCCGTAGGAACGGGATATCCGACTGCTAAGTTAGTCCTTGGACTGTCAATCATTTTCCAGAAAAATGTCGGGAAGAAGAAATGCAACTGTCGATGCTGGACATATTGTGAATCTCCAGAGATGGGAAATCGGCGGACGGAATAACAGTATTATACAAAAAAAAGTAACCCCCACAACTAAAAACTAGCTTCCACATAGAAAAATTAATCTTAAATCAATGTAGATATTCCCTAATATAAGCAAAAATATTGTAATATTCTCGAAAGATTTTTAGTCTTGAATTGAATTCAAGTAATATTTGCATCAGTACAGATTCAGTCAAATCAAGACTAAAAATCTCCTAAGAAGATTATAATTTGCTTGCTTATACATAAAAATATCTATTCTTGATTTAAGATTGATTTTTTTTCCGTGCACAACTAAAAATTAGTTCCCAGAGGTAAAAATTAGCTGTCCATATAATACAACTGAAATTTAGTTAATTTACCTAATTACTTTTGTACCTGGTATTTTCAGCTCTCACAGTTAAAAACTGGATGTGGTAACTAAATTTCAATTGTATTATATTGACAGTTAATTCCTCTTTTCCGTGCAATTATCGTTGCACACAGATAGAAATACTTCGCAGACGATACTGTTACAAGCGGACTTCTTCAGCACCGACAAGCGGCAGTAGCACGAGCAGTCTAAGCCTGAGTTCACGCATCGCTTACAGGGACAGCTTCCCTGTGTCGGACTACTTAAAGTATTCGCCGTCAGGAAATCATGCGCGCCGCGTTCATTACATCGTATTTCGAGCGAGCGATCGACGGAGGAAAGCGGCACGCTAATTTTCCAATTACCCATGACGACCGCGAGCCCTTCGGCGCTCACGTAGTATCGACGTCGGTCGTTTCGGTCCGGCGTGAGAGTGCAACGGTGGAGAGCAACGGACCGGGATGTCGCGAGGAAACGGAACGCGAACCTCGATCAAGAGAGCAAATGTCGGTTATCTACGTGCGAATACACACGCGCTAAAGATACAACGGGAATGTACTTGCATCCCTCTGACTTTGCGAGACGCCGAGATATTCGATATGAAAATAGCTGCATTAAGCATTATCTTCATCGTTACAACATTCGCTTTATTATCGCGGCAATTAGCTACTATAAAATATATTTAAAGTATCTTCGACGTTCCGCAGAAAAAATAAAAATCCAGTTTCGAGTATTCTCGATTTTCCCGATTGGCTTCAGTTTTTTTCGAATTTCACTTGATTTCGCGCCGTGGAATGTCATTTTTCGAAAGAAAATGAAAAGAAAAAATCGATCCCGAGTATTCGAGATTCTCTCTCGATTTTCCCGGGTGACTTCAACTTTTCCGGATTTCGCGTGATTTCGCGTCGTGGAAGTCGCGACATCCAACCCTTCGCGCCCTTCTTCCTCCCTTCGCGCTCCACCACCTTCCTTCTCTGTTCTACGGTTTCTCATCCTTTTCGCGTGGGAGGCAGCGAAACGTCCGGTTCTCTCGCCTCCTCCTCTTGTCTCTCTTTCTCTCTTTCTCTTTTACTCCGCTCCACTCCCTCCGACCTCTTTCTATCTCTCTCCCTCTCTCTTTTTATTCCCCTCCACTTACCGCTCGTCGATCGCCAACGCTCGATGTGTAAAGGTGCGTTTATAGCATGCGAGCGAACAAATCGATTCGTTGTAATATCAAGAATGATTGAAAGCAAACGAACTCGTTCGCAAATAAAACCGTGTATTTGAAAGTGCGAAACTTCTCTCTGCAGCAGTACAAGTTAAATGATTTTCTCGAGTAAATGTTTCAGCGTTTCGATATCTATTTCTAATTTCCGTGATTACTATACTCATTCCACTGCTACCAAGAACATTAAATCAAGAACCAAATTACGTAAGGCGAGAGGTCAACACGAACAATGCACGAAGATCGACTGGAATGGAAAAAGAAATCTGTTCGCGATATAATGATATACATGTATTAGCTAATGCTCGCATAACAAAAACGCGTCTTAACACATTAGCAATCAATGTCCTATTTTTGAGACGCTTCTTTTTTATTAAATAAAATCATTTAGTTGATATGTCATTTTATTCTTGCATATTCTGCGCCAAATTCTCAATGCTTTGAAAAAAACCAATTCTAATATTGATCTAAGATCTCCAGGAAATGAAGAAACAGATTCTTTAATTAAAGATGCTTGAGAAATATTTACGACTTCTAACGGGTTAAAAACCCCGAGCGCTCGCGATCGAATCACGTCATTTTCGCGTGCAACAACACAACACGCACATTGAACGATGCATCGCGAAGCAAGCCGGCGATGGGAGCAAGAACACCGACTCGTAATTACAATAATAAGAATGATGGACTCACTTGCAATGTGACTCTCCGCGCGGCGCTGACACGCAGACTCCTCCGTTCTTGCAGGGGCTCGGCGAACACGACACAAAACCTGTAACAATAAATGAAAATTTTTGTTATTTCACGTATGATCGAGTTACGGCGTTAGCGGTATTACGTCGCTCAAAACAATTGGGAGATCACAATAGACGAAGGATTTTATTAGACAATTCTACAATTTGATAAAATGAAATTTAAGAGTAAGCCGACAAAATATTACATTAATGACGTTACAATATTTCAATCCGCCGTCAATACTTTTTTTCACGAGAGATGTTCAACAGCTCGAAAGCGCCCGACCGTGAGATCTTTTATTTTCTACCAGCTGACGAATGATTTTCCCTTTCCTACGTAATTCTCTCGATTCGCAAATGGCAATACGATTGGCGAAACGAACGCGAAGTCACGCTTATCGACGCCGCAATTGGAGTGCGGCTCGAAGTCGCGAGGAGAGGCAGCGCAGCGAGTTCGAAGGGAACCTTTGACACACCGTGCAAATTGAACTTTCGTGTAGGCCCCGGCGAAGAAGACGGAGATAAAGGGACAAGAAGGCGAACGGGAGGCAGCGGGGAAGGTGAGAGGCGAAACGTCTCGTATTCCGGGAGTATCTCGGAGGGCGAACATCGTACCAGCCTCTTGGCAGAAAAGCGGCAGAAGAGAAACGCTACGCCAAGGTAGAGAAGGGCTTCGACGAAACCACCCGCGCCGCGCATCCTGCTTAACCGTTGCCGGAACTGCGACCCGGATGATTTCATGCGCGGCTATACGTGCGTACGTCACTTTCAGCACGCACATATAGTACATTCCGACGTGCCGAGAGGATTAAGGGCGGCGTTATTAAATTTCATGGGTCTTCGGGAGCTCCGAAAGACTCGGAAAGAAAGAAGACAATGCTCTGCGATTATGTCGGGATCTGACGAGAATGCGAAATGTTAAATTTCTGTTTCTGACGCCTACGTCTCGTTCAAAAATCGAGGGTGCGTGATGAGAGCATTTTACGAAACGAAAAAGGCGAAATATTTAATTCTTCATTTATTCGGGTAATTAAAGTATATTTTTATCCTCGTCGTAATAATTCTAGGAGCGGCGAATAGGTCGGTGCCGTTCTCGCGTGACGCGCTTTAGAAACGCGCGTTTTAAGGGCTCGATTAACGCGCACCGGTCCGGCGCATAAAGCACGACGGAACAACTAATGCACGCACGGCCAAGCGCCGGTATAATAATAACGCAGCAAATAACCGCTTAGCGTAGACAAGCAGCGGGAGGAACGGGGCGAGGGCACGGAGGCCTGCGTCGTGTACTTGTGTTTTATCAGAGTACAGCGCACCGAGGGCCCTACAGGATCCGCGCCGTTGTACGAGGTATTCTTCACTCCTGTGAAATTCCTGCAGCTTGAGTCCGCAAAGAGTTGCAGTTAATAACTATGCAGCGTTTGTCTACGAGCAGCTTCGCGTCTATATATAATAATAGTTTTACTTAATATCTATTAAGCCTATCTTTCTAATTCATGTTCCTTCCTATATGAGTTATTATCATTATTGTTATTATATATGCAAAGAAATATTATATGTGCGAAGTTAGTATCTCAATTCGTAGAAATTCGTGGATTATTGAGAGTTCTGACCTTATTCTTAAAAGTCCTATAGTTCTTGATGGATGAAACAAATGGTTCCGATTGTTAAGACAGAAAAATGCCATTTTTATCCAAACTGTCCAAGATGCTGTTTTCACCTCAGCTGTAAGCTAAGATGCCGTTATTATCTTATAGCTTAGATTTTGCTGTGGATAAATCTCGTAAAGCGGGGAAATTCTCTCATATCTTGCCTACAATGCAGTAATGCACGTTCGCTCGAAATTGTAAATGGTCATTGAGCCGTCAGGGCCGCCGGTACGATTCAATCTGTTCAGCTGGGCCCGACACGACGAGGCGGCTCGAGTGACGCGTGCAATGAAGTCGACTGGCTGTCGACGTCGTCGCGACGAAACGAAGACGACAACCCGGTCGGCGGCCGGGCGACGCGTCGCAACGCCCGCGACCAAGACGGATGAGATCAGTTAAACCAAACTGTCTTCGTGACAAATCCTCCGCTTCCTCTGTCGCTTCGCTTCGCGCGGCTCCGCTTCGTCGTCGACGCACTTGCGTGTACACGCGCTCGTACATTCGCGACTCGCCTCCGTAATTCGTCATTACGTGGGACGAACGAGAATCGTGCCTCTCGCCTTCTCTCTCTTTCTCCTTCGTTTTCGGTGTGATTCGTCGGGATTTCCGGCCGCCGACACGCGCGATTACCGGCGCAATATTAATCGGGAGAGAAAAGGAACTCGCTCGTGCGTTCGACCGGAGAAATTGAAGTAAGACCACGATTACGTCAGCCATTACTACGATCGTAATAGATTCCGGGCAATTGACCGTTCCTCGTTACCGTTATTGATCGAAATGGGAGACGTATTAACCTTGAGTACCTTTTACATCAAGGCTGCTTACACGGAGAAGGTGCCGAAGTTCATCGTCGTCTCTCGCGAGAAATTGATATAGAAAAATATTTGCATTTTTGCGATAGTAAAAAATAGATAGAAGTGAAAAAATAAAACTTCCAATAAAAATCTTTGATACATTGAAAATTAAAAAAAAAAGTATAAGGTTTTTACTAACATGGAGATTAAATTGTGATGAATAATTAAGCGCACAAGTTTATTTTTAGTATCATCACCGCGGCACATCTGGCTGCGCGCATCTCCTGTGCGCTCAAGTGTAGAATTGGATCGTGTAATGTGTTTCTACGCTCAGTACGAGAGAGAAAGAGAGAGAGAGGAAAAGAGAAAGAGAATGCGAGCAAACGACGAGTTATTAAAGAAAGATCATTGCATAGAGAGCGAATACTTAATTACGGCAGTTACGTAATCGCTGCGGTATTTTCACTTTCAGCCTCCGGCAAACAGCTGTGCGCCCGTCGTATGTGCGCTCGCACAATAATAATCTGCATTATAATTCCGGGGGAAAAATGAGTTTAATTGTTTCAATTCCACCGAGTAAATTGCCCGCGCGGTAGAAAGCCACCGTTGAATTACGCCTTCCTTCCTGCTCTCCCGTCCGCGATATTAATTCGCGCCAGCGCTAATAACACCACCCTGCAAATTGTCGCGGACGCGGGTGGACCTTTCGCGTTAACTTCGCCGTCGCGATCGATCAAGTCAACCTTACTTTCTCACACACTGCTGACAGTACGTGGTGAAGTGGTTATTACATCGCCGCCGCCATCTCCAATCCACCGATATCCCAAGAATTTCCTCGCTACGCTGCGAGAGAACGAACAATAACGCGAGAAATAATGTACGTAGCGCGATAAAGGACGGATCTCGCAGAGTCGCGCGATAAGGCGATAATGAACGATGCCACGGCGCAATCCGAGCTCCCGGGATCGAGCTGCGTACGCGGGTGCGTGCCATCACGCATGTCGCTGGAATTGCGTGTAGTTATGCCATCGCGTGGTGCGGACTACGGGGATCGTATTAAATCGGCGGAGACGGCGACGTTCCGCATCGCGACGCGCGTCGTTCGGTATCGAACATGCGAAGAACACCACCACCACCGTCGTCGTCGTCGTCGTCATCGTCGTGAGCTTACGTAAAACCCGATATTCCGGCTGTATAAAGACGTGTACGTAAATGTTATGCATTACACGCGGCCGCGACGGTGATGCACAATCCGCGACGACCTGCCCTCTCTCTCTCTCTCTTTCATTCTCTCTTCCTCTTTCGCGTGTCTACCGCGAAAAGAACGATCGCCGCAGCGCCGACCGCGCTTCCCGCATGCGAGCCTGATATCATAAATCTGCGGCGGGGGACGAGATTATATTTTTGCCGACGCCGACGCGGAAATTTATCGACCCTGTTGCGTTCTATCGTTTTTACAGGCAAACGGTAATGCCGGAAAGCACGGTTAAAGCGGCTATCGTAGCCGATACCTCCGTCCCCGCATTCCGGGGAGATGTATGTCTTATCTTCACCGATAAAGATTACCGATATCTTTATCTCAGTACAGGACGATAAGGGATGGAAATTAATAAGAAACTTATCGGCAAGCCGCGTACCCATCGAGGATGTTGGTTTTCCTATTTATTCGGCAAATAAAAATAGTCACGAACAGAGTAACCGTCACTTTCTAAACAACGCGAATGTTGGCTGCCGCAATGTTCTATTTCACCAATTCATCCCATTGCGACTCTCACTCAATCTCGATTCGAGCTTTGTCCAATGAACAAGAGACTCATTACAGATTGCGAAATAAGCTTCGGAGAATTGCGCCAAGCACGATGGATAATTGAAATCCAGCACTCGATACTCGGGGCAACCACGCGGTGTCAATGCCACGAGAATATATGTATAGCACGGCGAGGTAGTTCTCGCCGATGCATTAAGCCGAGTGTAGTCTCTTTCCTTGTTTCTCTCCCGAGTCTTACCCGTACCCTCTCCAGCCCGAGAGAACCGACTTCGGAGCCGAAGAAATGTACTCTCAATCAGCGTGGGCGCCGATTCTCGCGCGCCCCGCGACGGCTCCGCTCGATCTACACCCACGTATAGATCAAGATCGATGCGAGACGCGTCGCCGTTATTCTCTTTGCAACCCCGTTGTGCGAACGCACGACGCCACGAAGACCGAGTACAACGTTTACGCTGTGTGACGTGCGAAGTATCGTTCGACCAAAACCCATCGACCAAAAACTATCCATGCCGATTTTGCCGATTTTTAAGATATTTTATTTACTCTTTTTATATGTATATTTAATTGTTTCCTTAATTAATTATTTATTTATTGAATCAGTGGGAAAAAATCTTTGCACGATAGAAAAGGAAACAAATTAAATTTTTCATACAAAGCAATACAAAGAAGAAAAATGTAAAAACATGATAATATCTATCCATGAGACGCGGGTTTTGTCCACTCGCGTACTGCACTCCGTGCATTCGTAGTGCTGCACGATACAAGATGCGGACGGGCAGCACGAGTCACGACCTCGTGGATTACGTAATCTGCCACGTGTGCATAGTATCCGTGTGCGGCGTATCGGCACCGGGATATCGGCGCGACATACACGACGCACTCTCTCAGCTCTACCAACTTTACATGCGTTACATCGCACGTCGCGTCGCGCCCAGGCAGCCAGCCTCGCTCGTTTTCGCCAGCGAATTCCCGAGGTGCAAGCGGCCGGCGCGATTCATCCACAACGACTGGAAGATCCACTTTTACTATTCGTGACCCAACATTTCAGAAGGTCGTTGCACCGCAGTCTCGTTCGGCCGGGGTCGTCGAGGGTTACGCGTCTCTTGCTCGTTCCATCGCGTTATCGTTAGCTCGTATTTACGGCCGGGCGCGCGCGCACGCGTTCTCGCGTTTAATCTCCCGCTAAATACTTAAAAGCCGTGACACGCTCCCGATATCTTTAACGGCCTTTCGTCCGTCTCGTTTACGAGCTTTCGTTGAAAGTGCCAAAAGCATTAAGGCCCAATGTCGTCGCTAGCATTTATCGGACAACCGATTAGGCTTCGATCACTCAACAACGATATAAAAACGATTCGAATTTCTATGCGTTTACGAGTGGTTCCCAAGTTGATATCTATACCTCGAGCAGTATCGAATACACATTTTAGAAATTATCAGTTTAATTATCGTTTTAAGAAGATGTTACAATCGTGTATTCACATTAAATACACCTATTATTGTGACGGTAAAATTAACTCTCTAAATTCTTTGGAGTAAAATCACACTCGAAACGAATGAAACTTCGCTCGAAGCGATGTTGAAGATACCACCACTCGAAATCACAAGAATGAATGTCTAATTTAAATTTAGAATAGATTTTTCATCCATACGAGTGAATATTTCAATTTATTATAGTGATTATTTAATTGAGATAGAGGGAAAGAGACAGAGAGAGAGATTATTCAATTATTTTTATAGATTTTCAATCTTCAATGAAAATATTAACTTGATAATTCAGAGTGAAAAATACGAGTCTCGTATGAGTAAAAAAATCACTGAAATTCGAGCGATATTTCACTCTACTTTCCGAATGGAATTTTACTCGGAAAAATTTAGAGAAATACAAATATAAGAGAAGAAAAACAAGTAAAATTATCTTACGTTAAAAAAAATATACTACGTTGCATTAAAAATAATGAATAGCTGCGCTTCAAGATTGCAAATGTTTAACTTAAGATTACGTTGCAAATACAAATCTCCGGAATAGTCTTAAGCATGTCTCGAACACGTGACCCGTGTGAGACGGGAACTATCACTTTTGTTACTGTTACTCACACGTATGGACTATTACACAGTAATGTTGCGAACAGCGAAGTGAATACGGACTTCTCTCGTGTCTTGACATCGCGGCTGACCTACCTCGCGCGTTCCCTCTCGAAGGAAATGCGCCACGACGACGAGAGAACGTTTGAACTTTTGCTTCGACGGCGCACGACGTTCGTGTGCGCCTGGCTCGATTCTATAGGGTCGCGCAGATGAATGAAACTGAAAAGAAAATCCTCAAGGCTTCGCGACGGCCGAGGAGAGTTAATCCTGTCGCCATTCACACTTTCCCTTTACCGGCAACAATTAACAGGCCGACACGACATTATGAGGGGACATTTAGTGGACAGGAGCAGGCTATTAAAAGGCACAACGAGCCGCACCGTCGGTCGAACGCTGCGATGTTCGAATCGAATAAATCGCCATTGATCTTCGACGATTGGAAAGTATAATATGACCGAAGGCGTAAGTGTAATGAAATTGATCAATTTATACGTTTACCTCACTCTTATGATTACGTCCATTTATTTCCGTAATTACGACAACATTTCTTTTTAGTTTATATTTATGGTCCCGCCGCATTTACGGGCTGCGCGCGATATGTACCTTAATGTCACGCTAAGTGTTTCTCCGCGCGGTGTGAGATAACGGATACTTGCCGAGAGCTCGCGGTTTCGTGTATTGCACTTGCGGTATACGCGAGCGGGACGACCGCTACGAGGCTGATTTACGTTCTTCGCATTGACAACGTCATTATACCCACGGCTATTGATAGCGCGTAATCAATAGGACGGCTTTAAATCATCGGCCCATTAAAATGCTAAGATCTGAGAAGTCGTCGCGCCGTTCATCACAATATCCTTAAATTAATACCCGTTAACGATCCGAACGAGTCGTTGTCCGTGAATTTACGCGCGCTTCAAGACGCGAGTCACAACTGCGACGCGTCACAAAAATAACATCGGAGCCGTTAACATTGTCTTCTCTCGCTGTCTATTCGCCTAGCCGCGACTGCCTATCGTTATTACGATCGATAATTCGACGAGATAAGTTTCCGGGAGAAATACGACGTCGCGTTATTCCCAGCGCGATACAACGGACGAAACACTTCGAGTGACCAACTGTATCTTTTAACGGCACGCTATTTCAGCGACTCGCCGCTTACAAGCGCGGCCGAACGATTACGCGCTCGATCCGTCAATTTATGCCCCGAGAACCCCCGAACAAGATATCCTCCCACGTTAGATACTCGACGTACGTATGTTAACCCGTCGCAAGGAACCGAGTCCGCGAGATAAGCGGCTCAAAAACACGGAAACTCAATCTCCCGAGAGTTTAGGGGACAACGTTATATCGAAAGGCACAAAAATACCGCCCAAAAATATCTCCCGCCCGAGACGAATGACACTCTCTAACCTTTTGTTGATCTTATTTTTTTTAAGTGCGTTTAAGTGCGTTTCGAATATAAAATACATTTGATTTCAACTAATCTTAAAACTACGAGTGAGCGCTTCTGAAGATCTCGCCTTCGATGACGTGCAATTCTCAAGTGTAAATTGCCGTGTGGAATTTTTATCCTCAGAGACGAGAACTATATTCGAATCGTCTCGAACAGCCGGATATCTTAATTTCGTCCGAAGAAACGTTCGGTCGGAGAGTCGCGACGCGTTATGACGATTTCTTCTTTCGCTTTTTTTCAAGCGCGCTTTTCGGCAGATAGAGGAGGCAGAAGCCGTTCTCCTCCGCGCCAGGTGGCTTGAGACGTGCCATTAGCACGCGAGCAAATCGTCCCTCGTGCTTATCGGCCGTGTCAATCGACGTGCCGCCGACGGTAGACACGTAAATTTCGTCGGTTGTATGGGAAGAGAACGCGCGACCCTTTCGTCGAAGAGGGACCCTCGCGATCTTGACAGAGCGATTGAGAAGGCGGCAGACGGATGGAGAGGGTGAGAGAGTCGCTTTTGTGAGCGCGGGAGTTACGACGATGATCCTCAAGTATTTTAGGCGCGCGTTTTCTCGAGAGGGGCCGTGCTTCTGGCAAAATAAATTCGCCATTAATGTTAATCTAGATTGCCAATATTTCTGTATCAATATCTAGGAGACGAGAGTATAAATGACGCTTTTCTACTTGGAAGTAAGATTCTTTAAGAAGAAGAAAATTCTATTCTGGATACCTTTATATTGGGCATCTAATTATATCTTTTCCTTTCCATCTTTTAAGTTCTCTCGATAACGCTTTAACATTACCGCATGGTACCAATTCCAAAAGAAAACACGCACGAGACGGCGTCGCGAGAATGCAGCGCTAATTCCTTTCTCATCGAATAGACCCGCACCGGTATTCTCGTTATCCTTGAAAAATCTCGAAAAGCGTTTTCGCTATTGTTACACGCCGACGCGATTGTTAAGAATCACGTCTACGCGCGCGCTCGCCTTCGAAATCGTTCGTCGTCATTCCCGGCACGATTCGAGACGGCCGGCTCGCATTAGCGGGCCCATTAATCACAATTACGTGAATTCAGGTCCTGGCACTGCGCGCGTTCGTGCGTGCGTGCCGCTCACGTGCGCTAAAAGCGGCTGCGCGCGTATGCGTGTGCGAGTCCGCGGATGAGGACGCACTCTTGGCGGGGAGAAAATACTGCCGGACGGTACCGGCGACAAACACTCCTCTCTCTTGTCGTCGCGTTCGCAGCGGGTGGATTATAAGCCTCTCTCGCAGCGATCGCGAAATCTCGACCATGCAGGAAACCTCCTGGAAGTCGTCCGTCCGGACCGTTCGCGGAATTCGCGCGGGTCAACGAAATAATTCTCGTGGACCACCGTCCGCTGTTCGTCGAGCGCATTCGGCATCGTGCGCTCCTCTTCGTGCTCCTTGTGTCTCATGAGGAGGTTAAAATGGCGAATATTTCGAGGATCCTCCCCGAGGGAGGGTTTGATATTGCGTAAACGCAATGTCAAAACTTGGAAAGAAATTTAGACTCATGTTGACATAATGGGGGACCAATTTTGTCTTCAGCGACGGAAAGACGGGGTTTAAAGGTAATTCATGTCGCGTGTGCAAAGACGAGGTGTTTGAGGTAAATGTAGACGTCAAGCGACAAGCGCGAGTCATCAACGTGAATATGTCGTAGCGGTGGATCGATGACGAGCGTCGGTGGCGTGAATGAAAGGCCTGAATGAAGTTCGACGTTCGCTCGTACGCGGCAGCGCATCGACGTGCGCGTATGTAAACGTATACTCGTGACTGCCGATAAAGACAGGGCTCGAGCAGGTATGCGTCGAACGTCATCGGCTGTGTAACGTGCATTCGTATTTTCTGTCTTTCTAATAGACAATTATTCGTAATTTATTTGTAATTTTATTTTTATCACCGAGTCATCAAGGATTTCGCTCCAAATAAAAATTTAAGTTTCACTTGTAATATTAATTTTTCTATTCTCCTATCCCTCATTTTTAAGTAAACTATTTCCGAGGACGAGGACGGATCAGATTTTGCTTCCGAAAAAAAATTTTTCGTTTGTAATATTAATATTTTTCTATTTCTCAACAGTCTATCTCCTGCATACTCGTATTTGACGAGGACGAATTAGGTCGGCTAAATATACACGGCAAATTTACGATTCGGAATCTCGCGCGAGCGGTTCCAGAGCTGGTCGACCGAGAACACGGGACAGAGACGGCACGGCAAACGGGCGGAAGAAGAATTACCCGGCATAATGGAGCCGCGCGTGACGCGCGGCTTTCGAAATCACAAATGGCTGGGAGGCCCCACTGACGAGGAGAAAAAGCCGTTCCGCAGTTTCGTTGGTCCGTGGGGGCCCCACTTGCACGGTGATTTTCTCTCCTTTTAGCAGGACGCGCGGTGCCGTCTGCGATACGATTTGCGATCCAGATTAGAAACGCGACTGGCACGGTCCGCCGAATGCGGCATGCGAACGTGCACGTGCAACTTCTCATCGGTTACGCAACGCGGCGGGAGGGTGCAGCCGGTGTCCGGATAATTTCCTGCCTAACTGCACAGAACCGGCCGACGTAGCGCCGGCTTTCACGTTAGGGACTCGCGCGTGCGACAGGAAGCGTTCATTGAGTTGACGTCAACAGACCTTGTGCCGGTATTCCGAATCGATCTAATCGTTTGCATGCAAATCAATATGTGTATATCCCCGTTGATGTGGCAGATTGAAGTTCCGTCGTTGTCGACGAGATCACAGGAACGGTCGTGAAAACAAGTCCCCTCGCAAGCAAGGCCGGGCGCTCCGCTCGGGTTAATTACAGCCCACTGACGTTCGACTTTAATTTTGCCCCGCGTCTGGTTTCAGCAAAACGCGACGATTCGTCTCGAGGGCGAGTCCGACCTCCGGAGAGCGGACAAAACGGGGAGCGAACTCGTATAAGGCGCGGTCATGCGTCGAAGACGCGTGCAGTATTTGCTCGGCGGAGGGACTTTTACGGCATGACCACCGTGTACCTGTTCAGTCTAATTTTTCTGAGAAGACCGTATAAACGCAGAATTCCTCTTAGGGACCAATTAAAATCCGCCTTTGGTCGCGTTAAGAAAGAAGGAAAAGAACGTGACTGCGATTACGGTCTTGTTTTGTCACGATACAATTTCTTTGTAAATACAATCTATAAATTATTCATTTTTCCAGCCTCTCCGATCAGGAGGAGGATCAAATTATTTCCTGTAAGAAAATATAAACGTGGCTGCTACTGCATCCGCGTTTTTCGTAATCTTGCACGCTTTATTTTCTCGCGGGAACATGCGTCGGATATTTATCCGCTAGATCATTTTATCCGAAGGTGAACAACCGATTTTTAGCATATTTCTCGCGACTAATATGAAATTTCTCAACGCCGTAGGCACTATTTGTTCGCGAACGCAATCTTTCATCTTCTCGCTACTTCAGCTTTCGCGCTCGTAAAGAGAATGAAATTATTTTCCCTTATACTTACCGACTGTTGTGGAAATCACGCTCAATGTGAGCGATCCCTGCGCGAGATCTTACACGGGGGATAATTAATTTAATTTCTCTCCGTTCCCTCGAAAGCACGCGCGCCCGACGCGCAACCGGTTGCACCTTCCTCTCGCGCGACCGTCCACGGCCGGCGCGCACGGCGCGCATAATGCGAATTGCGTCCCATTGTGTGCTCACGAACGCACCGTGTACATACAAACCTGCCGTTTCCTTCGTTATGTACGTGCCGTGCCGCGGTAGTCCGCGGTGTTTACTTTGACGAGCGCGGTCGTAAACTTCCCGGACGATTATGCCTTTTTTCCTCCCTTCCTGGACCCTCCCTCGTGCAGTGCGAAGGCCTTCCGAACGATACTCGCTCGCGGAGCTTCCAGCAGCGCCGAGTAATACAACGAGTACTTCGCAAGTCAGCTCGAGGAGTATCGATGCCACGTGCTATCGCGTCGCGCCGTTCGAAAAGCTTTCCGAAATTTTAGTCCTGCATTAAGGGTCGGTTGTTCACCTTCGGATAAATATCCGACGTACGTTCCCGCAAGAAAATAAAGCGTGCGAGATTACGAAAAAAAATTACTGGTATATTATTGTCAACTTCAACAGTGTTCTTCAATGGTACACCAGTAATTTATTCGTATTCTTGTAGTTTATTCTCGTACGGGAATGTTTTTCACATTTTTATACAATAGATCAATTTATCCGAAGGTGGAACAACCGTCCCAAAGTCTACTTAGTTTTAAATTAAGCCTTCAAGTGGAGGAAACAGAAGTAACTTCCTAGTTGTAACATTAAAGGAGCACAATAGAAGACTTAATAAAGACTTAATATAGAACTAAGTAGACTTAACGTAGAACTAAAATTTCAATCCGGATTATTCACGATATTTCGAGCCGCGTCGAGGTTTCACCTTGCGGAAAACTCGTGGGAGAATTCGGGAAAGCGGAGTGAATTTTTTAGGCCTTCGCTCGTCATCATCGGTCCTTTGCAACGGCTGTGGCGGTCGTAAATCGTTAGTGCGTGTTTCTCGCGAACCGATCCTGTTATTTCAACGCGATAAATATAAACTCGCCCGCTGGGGAACGCGCACTTTCACGAAAACGTTCCGCGCGCGCGCGCGCACGTGCTTGAGACTCTAGTCGGTGGATCGATTTTTCCGACGAAGCGTTGCCAGTTGATTATTTGCATAATTGCACGGTACTTGCTCAAGCGGTATCTCCGATGCTGTTTCCTCTCCTGATACTTTCTTTCGCGCGATATCGTAGCGTGAAGGCGCGAATGAAGGGCGCGGCCGATGGTTAAATGTTACCGTTCGTTGCTTCTGCTTATACTGAACGAGTAAAAAGCTTCTTCCTTCGTTTTTCCGAGGCTCCAGCACGCAAACGGATTATATCCGCTCGTTATAACCGCGTGGAAATCTGCGCAAAGTAATCATGTAACTTGCGCGATATTGCGTCCCGTTTCAATTGCATCGTTAATTCACGCGTTTGTAGAAACTGCACATGGTGCTTTCTAAATTTCTTAGAGTGAAATCTCACTCAAAAAGAGTGAAATTTCACTCAAACCAATAGTGAAAATATTCGGAACTGTAAATGTTTAACTCACAAAATTAAAGTGCATTTTTCATTTATACGAGCGAATAAGTCGATTTATTAGAATGAATTCATTCAGAATGGAAAATTCGCTCTGTATGGGTGCACTGAAAGAAAAATATTTGGTATTTGTAACTATAATCATCATAATAAAAGAACTATAGTTAGGAAAACTAATTTTCTAGTAAGTGTTACTATAGTGTTAGTGAAAATAACCTTACAAGCACGTTGTTACTACTATTTTCGCGGTTAAAACTATAAAAAGGTCATAGTTGACATCGAAAATAACTACAATCTCTCTCGGTGTGCAGAGTCACTCGAATTCGAGTCGACTCGGTTGTCATTCTAGAGTATTGGTGTGGAACGTCGTAACAAAAGTGAAAAAAAATGTAGAAAATGTGGAGCATCGTGCGTCGAATTTGTAACGACGATCTCTCGCGCTCCGAAAATCCATTTGATCCGACGGGACTCGCCACGGCGGTCCCACGTCGCAACGTCCCGGAACGCAACGTCATTCGCGTTAATGCGTAACGGTGGCGATTTATCGCTGACGGTATTCCACTCGGGCTCGACTCCATATTTTCGCGTTCGAGCGCGTTCCGCGATCACCTTTTCAGCAACCGACCCCCGGCAACCGATCCCGTTCCCTTTTTAATCCGCTCGCGCATACGGCGGGCCGACCGGCCCCGCGCGGTTATTCATCGGGCCTTGAACCGTTTGTTAAATTATCGCGAAATTCCACCGACAGCTGGCGTGATTGCGATTTATGAACCGGCCTGGAGATACTTTTTATCAGTTCGTTAGCTCCTTCACCCGCAGTCTCGCTTATATGATGCTCGCGCGCCGAGGCTCCTTTTGCCGATCGTGTAATTAAGGAATTCATATCTCTTCGCCGTGGCATCGGCCGCCGCGACGATAAACGCCCGGTAGCGGATTCGAGCGAAAACATTTCCGCACTTGCGCGCCCGTAATTACACGATGCCGCCGAGATTGAGTACAATCGATCGCGCGATCGCTTAACGTACGACTGCGCGGGAATGACCGCGCTCGAAATTAACGGCGCGTGTCGTTCATCCTCGAGATTCCGCGTTGATTCGCGAGCGAAGTTGCCGGTAATATCGAAATGCGTGGCGGGCGCATTTATTTCGCGCATTACGATCCCCTCTCTTTCCCCCTCGGCGCGGATATAACTGACGTTTGAAGATATCGCGGCGATTTATGTAACCGCTCGTTTCACGACGCTCTTCGAGAGTGTAGTTGTTAGATTCGATTTGTGTCCTCAATTAAAATTCACCGTTCACCTTTCCACTGGACTCGAGTTTAACGAGGTAACCTTCCAAGATGAATCGACGTAAGATGAGAAAAGAAGTATCTAACGCGTGGAATTAAAAAAGTAAAAATCCTCACCGGAGTTCCCTTAAAATAGGCAACGTAACGGGCCTCCTCCGCAGCCTCGCTCGGCCCTTTTTTCCACAAAGGTCATCGGGGGCCTCTCGTGCGGCTCTCGTGGTGTCTCATTATTCGGGAATTCCAGCTCCGGCGCGTAATATTCGCGAAACACCACACTCGCGCGCGCTCTCTCTCTCTCTCTCTTTCTCCCTCTTTCTTTCTCTCGCGAAGGCCCGCCGCCGTTCGCTCGTATTCCCGGGTCGTTTTTCCACCACGGACGGCGGGCGTACCGGACCTCTAGTCGCCTCTCTCGTTCTCGTACGCGCGCGAGCGCAAAAACGCGCACGGGTGGGATCTTTTTGGTGCCTTTTGCCGCGGGGGCCGGCCGTAAAATTAGCATAACTCCAATATATTATCCCCCTGTCCGTCGGGCGGAGCCACAAAGTCCGGTGCTTATGCGGCCCGTGCGCACAACGCGCGGGGCCCTTTACGAGCGGCACCGATCGCGAAGCGAAAGCACGGTTTCATTGAAAATAAACTTGTCGGACCCGCGGGATAATTGCGTGTACACACGGCGACACCTAGACGGCCACGCGACCCTCACTCGCGGTTCACGTCAACGTTGGACGCGCGCCAACGATAATCCCCGAGTTCTCTTCCTTCAGCCCTTCTTCGGGTCTCCGTGCTAAGACCCACCCGTGCAGTCCCGAAAATCTGTCGCTTTTCTGCAAAACGGACAAATTCCTCGGGAGGGAAATAAAGCCGTTTAGAGCTTTGAATAGAACTCACTTTGAGAACTGCGTGGGAATTTTTACACCTTTCAGGTGCTTCAGTAGTTTCCCTGAAGACATTATTTGTCTTAATTTTTCGAAACTAATGGGAGGCGAGAAGCGTTTCTACAAATTCTCGAGTTTTTGTTTAAGAAAAGAATTGTCTCTTTTTTTCTAGTCAAAGACAGTGTCTCAGGATAGTATGTGAATCTGCCGGCCTTCCATTCAAAAAAATTAATCGTCTCACGGCGCGCAGTTTCCGCGGCTATAAATTATATAACGTTATTCAGTTTCTCCTCCTCGTAAAATTGTCAAAAGTGTGGAAAAGAAAATCGAATAAATTCCGTTAGGAAATTACGACGCAACGTTTATTCTTGACAGGGAATGTCGATCGCATGTACTGAGAACGCAGACATATTCCCTGGATACTCGATACCTGGCTTCGACATTCGATATCTAACTGGACCGGTCGTCCGTCTCCGGTACGCACTCTTTTTCTATTTTCCTTACGCCATTGTCGACCGCTGTCGTACCTCATCTTCCTCCGCAGGCTGCGACCCGACACGCACACGACAGACGCGAGAAAAACAAAGAGAACAGCGAGGTATCGCGAAACTCGCATGCTGGAATACATACTGCCGGGCGATCGACTCGAATTTCTGCCGACCGCTGAAAATATTTCTCCCGATGATATCGCGAGAACGATGCAAGAAGTTCGTGACGCATTACAGAGATTCTCTTCTTTTGTTCTTTTTTTTTCGTTTCGCGGATTATACAAATGTATCTATGGATGTATTAGTGCGCCAAAGGATATTTTTCCCGTTTGATCGAGAGATAATGGTAATTATTATAATATAACAACAAAAAGTAAAATATATGTCGCTTGGTCAATTTCAAAGTAAGTTTTGCGTTAATAAGCAGTTTCGTTTCATGCATGATTTGAAATCTAGAAAACTGCGCAGAAGGTTTACATGAAAGGAGAAACTCGTTTCCAAATTGGTTATTTAAAATTCACAGGTAGATGGAGACTAGAGAGCTTTGCGACATCCTGTATATACATTCGCCTTTATCAACTTCCTGCTCGTTATTCCGTGCACGTACATGAAGAAGCGCAGGTGACTAAGCGCATATGACAGCATGCATTACACTTTCCTGCGATTGACCTCATGTAAAATAGACACGCCGAGGGTCCGTTACGGTGTTGAGCAATCTCGGGAAAATTTATCGACTTCTTCGAATTACACGTTGTACGAAATAGAGAGACCTGATGTTCGCATTGATATGTTATTGTTCAATAAGGACCTTCGAAAACCTTCGCAGTAGGGTTTCCATCGCAGGTAAACTTCGCAAGTGGGCGATCAAGAAATTTCTCCTTTGTGGATTTGTGAAATTTGAAAACTTCTGAGTATATTTACCTGGAGAATGTTCGTTATTCATGAACTGACGCTGAAGGAAAGATTCATGATCAAACCCCGCAGGCCTTGAAAGGTCATTGTACGCTCCTGTCAAAGTAGTCACCTCCGCCGACATCCGGCACATGTCGGCCGCGCGTTTTACGACACGATCGGCACACCGGAAAGTACTTTCTGTCGCCTGATATGTTTACTTGCCCGATGAACTAGAAGTAAACTCCAGTTACACATGTCCTGTCACAGCGTGCGAGTCAGATTTGCGACGGTCGTAAAAGAAAGCGCGGGCGGAACGCGCGGCTTTGTTCCCTGCGAGTTCTGTGCGCCAAGGAAAAGGCGAATCGTATCGTCGTAGTGATAATAATAGCATGTCTAATAATCACTAACGGGATTTATCGACAACAGTGATCATCCGAAGCTACGTTGAGACATCATAAGGCACTCGTTAGATTTCTTGGTGAAGTGAAACCTCACTCCAAATGTATGAAAATTCATTCAAAGTGATAGGGAAAATACCGTCATTCAGAATCACAAGAGTAAATATTTAACTTAATCTTAAAGTGGATTCTTCATCCATATGAATAAATGTTTCCAAATCGATTAAGGGAGAGAAGATTGAATTTGTTCCTGTGATGACGGTAGAGTATATTAGACTTACTCTTCAATTTCGATTGAAAATATTTACTCAACGATTTAGAATGAAGAATTCGCTCTATATGAGTGAAAAAACCATTCGAATTCGATTGACTCGATTATCGTTCTACTTTAGGAGTAAATTTCCACTCAAAGAAATTCAAAGAGTACCGACAAATAATATAATTCCACGTTGAATTATTCGGAGTATTTTGAAAAATCGCAGAGCGAAACAGGTGGCATTGTCGTTGGACGAGGCTAAAAATATTTTAGGAAAGACGATCCTTTTCACAAGAAGGATTTTCCTCTTTTTAAGATGTAATAAAATCTGAAAGGAGCAGGTTACCTCCAAACAACACGTGGCGCCCGTCTTTGTCTCACTGGCGCGGCGAAGTCGTGTTACTCCGCGTCTTGGCTGGTCCGCTACCGGCCACTACTTTGTAGCAACTACTCTGTATTAAGCGTTTAATATACGACGAAGCGCACTCGCCGATGTTTATTACGCGCTATTATCCCGAGAAGCGCCATTTAAAAGACAGAGAACGCATTCGTTGGGTTCGCTAACCGCTCGGATAATCCTATTAGAGCCGTACCGACGCGATGAAATATCAACTCGCGCCGGTATAGACCAGTTCCATAAATCGGACTTGTCCAATTTCCGCCGGGCAGTTCCGCACAGATCGGAGTTTGCACGTGTCTGTACGTTCACCAGCAATTCACACCTCAGCGGGGTCACAGGAAGGGACACAAGGCAAAGAGAGAATGAACATGATCCTACTCGTAATCGTGAACGATCTTGGGTCTCGAAGGAAGTTCACGGGCGTCGCAGGTATTCGAGCCCTCTGAGAGTCACGAGGCAGTATATCTGGCTTTTGTTTTGACTACTTTCGTCGGGCACCCGTGTCCCGTTTCAGGTTGTTTCGCAGGATCCAAGGCGAGGGGCCGGCCAAGCGGCGAAAGGAACCAACGAAGGAGTGAGCAAGTGAGTGAGCGAACGAGCGAGCGACCGCCATTGTTTTCGGGAATTTCGAGCAGGTCCGGCGGAAAGAAAAACGAAGGTAGAGTGAAGTAGGTAGTCGGACCTGGAGACCAGGGGACCCTATTGTATTGTAATGGGCATTACAGGCGTTCGCCTAAGTGGCTCGTACCTTGATGCTATTGCGCAATTTATAGCCGTTCGTTAGTCGGCCTTACTGTTTTCAAAGGCCGATTTTCGGAATCGTGTTGTACTACAAGACGCCGTCTCCCCTCTGGCACGTCCCTAAGTTATATAGAAAAACTGTAAGGGGGCCATAAAACTCCCGCGCGCCGTCGTTACCCCGGAAATGTATAAATAGGCGGCGTTATAAAATTTTCTACGTGTGGCGCTACTTCTCTCCTCAGGGACATTTTCGTAATTCTAATCCGCGTAAAAAGAACATGTATAATTTGCTCGTTATATATATATATACATAGATTCGAAATACAAATTCAATTTACCGTGAAACTAGATGTCGCAAGAAAAGATATCTACAACAAACAAGTTGCGCAACGCGAATGAACCTGAAATCAATGTCGAGTTGAAATTTCAATTGTACATTGTCTACTTAGTTCTACATTAAGTCTTCAAAAGTTTTCTATTATGCTTCCTTTGATGCTACAAATGGGAAGATATTTTCGTTTTTTCCACTTGAAGTAGAACTAAAATCTTAATGTAAGACTAAAATTTCGACTCGGGATGTTTCTCGAAATGAAACGAATAACACGGAAACAAAAACTCGCAACATATATTAGTCAACCCTGAAGAGGGCAACGCACGAATATTCAATCGCGTGAGATCCCCGCGATTCGCCGGCACAAAGACGAAACGAGCCTCTCTCTCTCAAAGACCGCGATCGGGAAAAATCTTCGGGGAGAGCATCGACGGATGCAGCTGTCCGTTCCGATACTATCGACTCCTTGGTACGCAACGACGTGACGAAGACAACTACGACTACGACTACGAACGTGAATACGCATGACTTTGTACAGCCCTGCGAGGGGCCCACCGTTAGCGGGCGGCAGGACGAATGGAACATCTGCCGGTGGTCCGGGCCCTTCTTCAAACACCACCACCTTGCACCATATTACACAGATATAGCGCCCAGCGCACGTGTACTATCCGTGTCGCCGACATCCGACCAGTCGTGACACACGCACGTTGAAGGAAATACGTTAACAGCGGCGCTGCTGTATAATTTTTGATCGAAATGACTTTCTTCTCGTGCAAAGTGAACGGGAATGATGATTGAATCGAACACTACTTGAAGCTCGGTGTCTCGTTAAAATTAAGAGAATTGGTACGATATAATATTATTACGCTCTTTAATTTGCCACGTTGATTTTTAATAATTTAGTCATTTTATCAATTTGCAAAATTGCGATGTCGTGTTAATTATATTCCGCTAAGATCTCCGAATAATTTCGAGAGACAATTCAGTGGATGTAGAAAATCTTTTCGCAACGACAGGTACGACATATGCGGGCATTCAAGTCACCGGTGATTCAACACCGTATCGAGACACGAACTTTCTTTCCAGGTATTATACTCGAACATATAAAATACTTTCCTTATTAAACTTACTAAACGCGATTTCATTCTCGATCTCTGAAGTATAAATAAAATAGTTTAATAATCTGTCAAAATGTTTATTTTCATTTTACAACACGATATGACAAAGCTCGCAAAAGCTCATGAGTTTACATGAGATCGTAATAGCTATATTTCTACTATAATCTTAGGTTACGCTGACGAAGTCTCGCTCCACGATAAATAACTCACTAGTTTCCTATTCAATCATGAAAGAGTGAGACAGCAGAAGAAAAGTGTTAGATATAAACGATCATAAATTCCGAGATCGTCTGGAAAGGCGGACAAAAAATCAAATATGCTGGAACAAAACAAAAAAGACGGCATTTCGCTTATACAACCACGATAATTACGAATCTCACTCACGCGCAAATTCTCGGTAATAAAAAGGCGCGCACGCGCGCCCGCGAGAGAGATAAATAGCAGAATTTCAACGGTACATTGATTTGCGAATCGTTAGTTATTACGAGGTTAGTCGCCTAATGAACGAAGCGGTAACCCACGGGCGCTTTACAACGCCGTCCGGATACCTATTCGCGATTACGAATCGGTGAAGCGTTAAAAGTATCTTCGGGTTTCTTCAGAATGGAGGTACAGTTAGGCGAGGTAAGCGCGTACGTACGCGCGCCAGGATGCTCGGCCTCGCCAGGTGCATTTATCCCGGCAATTATAGAAGGAGTGAAGGCACGACGATTTCAGGCCTGCCGATGGAAACAATTTACACCATCGGCGTGCGGCCGGAAAATCTTGGAACGTGAAAATGCTATCGACTGACACGATACTCACACCTTCTTGAGTATATACGATGTATACATACTTTCTTACCGATCGCATTAGCGAACGAGTAGCGAAGCAATAATAACGCTGATATGCACGGCCGTATCACGACTTAATTAGCGACAATGTGGAAAATGTAACATGTAATGCGAATTAATCTCATTACACGCCCATCGTACCCATTCGGTTACTCAACGTCGGCCTCACTTACGTAATAAAGATCATTTACAAACGGCGCTACGATATCTTCATTACGTTCCGTTTGATTCCCACGATTCGCCCGCCGCCCCCGCTCGCGACAATTACGCAACGCGCTCGACTCGATTATCGTTATCGCGACTTTTTTCGCGGTCTTGCTCGCGCCTTGGACAAATTGCTATTCTCGCCGTGTGACAGCGGCGTTTTCGTGCCGAACATAAAAAGTGACCCAGCTTTTGAAAGTACTGATACACGGGCCGTGTCAGACCGCTCGAAATTCGGCTCACGTTCCGGAGTGACGTGAGCTGTTCGTGAAGGGACAACGAGGATGACGAGGACGATGAAGACGAACGACGGAGATGACACAAGCTCCGTATTTCGTCTGTAACGATGATAAGGCGCGCTATTATGCAAGTGTAATCTCCGCATTGTCGGTCGAATTCCGCGGTATAAGGGAAAACGTCGTTCTAAAATTCTTACCGTCTCCCTCGACGAGAAAATCTTCGCCGCAAAAAGAGAGAAGACGAGTTATCCGGTTTCATCTTCGCGAACTTTATCTCTGCGAGATCGCGGCTACCGTACGCGGCGATATTCCTCTGCTCTCAGCTCTACCATTAGAGATCCCGCTTCCCATCCCTCCTTAATTTACCACCCTGCTCGCCCTCCCACATAGAAGCCCCGCTCTTTAGACGATCTCTCTCTCTCTCTCTCTCTCCTTCTTCCTCTCTTCGGTCATCCACTACCTTTACATTTATGCGCACGAATTATTCTCCCCCTCAGTGGGTTTTATTGAGTTAATAATTGTGA
Organism: Dinoponera quadriceps; assembly: GCF_001313825.1. Classification (NCBI taxonomy): domain Eukaryota; kingdom Metazoa; phylum Arthropoda; class Insecta; order Hymenoptera; family Formicidae; genus Dinoponera; species Dinoponera quadriceps. The sequence goes on along the minus strand of NW_014556992.1, from coordinate 480,172 downwards.
GATAAATTTCACTTTATCGTACTCTTTCCACTACAATAGCCGCCTGAGAACGTGGCCGGAAATGGCTTTAACGTCCGGTAAAATTCCATCGTAATCACGGCGACGTAGCGGAACGCATGAAAGGACGATGTGTAAACAACGTTCATGTGCACGTAGTGTCAAATATTGTCACGTCTTATCTCACACACGCGTCTTTCCTGGTTGCGGTTATCGTAAGTCGAGAAAAATCATCGGCCATCGAACGGCAGGCAAACAGAGGCACACGAGGCCTCGTGTACATCTCTTTTCACGAATGCACGCCGGGAGTCGAAGAGGAGGGAAGGAGCTGATGCAGTTGGTGCGCATCACTGATATCGAAAATCGGGAGTTCTCCTCTGTGCAATTTTACCGTCTTCCTTTAAAGGTCAACGGGCACTAATGCATCTCGATCTTTCTCTATATACTTTATACATTTGTATAAATTAGTAATAACTAATGTTAAATTAAATTAATCTTAATACCACTATTATTACAACTGAATTTGTAATATATAAAATGTAAAATTAAGGTTACTTAATAATTTCAAATTGTTTAAAGTACAATTATTATATATATATGAAACAAATTAGTAATTTATTTATACACTTTTGATTTTCGCATAAAATGATCAACAAGAGAATTATTACCGAAACCAAAAAGTTTGCCGGAATAATTTTTCCCAGGCGAGAAATTAATTGATCCGCGAACGTCTTGTGAAATTAATGACGCGTTTCGCTGAACTCGATACAGTGTACTCAACGGCGCAATTTTCAACAATGTGTATTACACACGTATCCGTGCTCCGGCGTTGAGGAGAAAGTTTGTGCCTCGCGGCGGTTAAGTAACTCGCTGTGGAGCTAATCCCCGATGAAGATCGGCGCGAGAGAGCTTTGATTTATGACGGGTAATTAATAAAGAGGGCAGCGATTCAATATCTTACGGGCTTGAACGCGCGCGCGATCATCGCAATATTGACTCGACAACCGGAAAAATTTCACGGGTAGCCCTTCCACGTTTTTTCCCTCCGCACAGAAATATAACGAAGAAGAAAAAGTTCTAAGCGATAATTAATTTATTTGTTTGCAAATCGCTCGTTTCTTAGGAGCAAGTTGTAGAATGAAGAGTCGGAAAGATATCTGTGATTTATCGACTCTGAATGATTTTTACCTTGTTAAACATAAATCGGAGTGCTACAACTACTTGGAAGAATCTGAGATACTTCGAGAAAGCGAGTAACGAGAATATTTGCAACAGCGTACAACATCGCCATATCATACTTAGCGCGATAAACAACGTTCCATTAGCATTTAGTTAACGAGTCCATTAATACTTTCTCCGACATACTGAAAAGGTTAAGACCCTCGCGAACTCGGAGAAACCAACTTACGTTAGATATCAGAGGAAGTCGGCTAGAATGCATTATGTCGCAAAAAAAGGGGAGAGATTACTGCGTATCATGGCTACAGCGACAAACGCAAACTTGTTTAAATCTCATTTGAAGAAATTAGATGAATATTAAAAAAGAAAATTCGAACTATTTACATAGAAATTTAATTTTTTACAGTTTATGAAGCACGATTCATCGCGATCATTCGTTATTTTACCGAAATAGGATTCTAGGATCACACGTGCCCCCTATAATCCCTGCCCATTCGAGTTCGCACGGAGTGCAATTACGCAAGTACGTCGGGTGAATCCAAGAACGCGAAGTGAGAATATCAATCGGTCTTAATCGGCTTGTCGCTTTCTGAATGAAACCCTATCGACGTGACTGCGCATCTCCCGACCTCGCCGGGGGCAAACGCGCGAGAGAAGGGAGTTATGTCAGAGATCATTTTCCACGCGTCATCCCGCCGATTCTCTTTGTACCGCGTGCGAAAGTGAGCGCGATTTCCCTCGATGTCAATTTTCAAAGCATTTACTTCGAACATCTTCACCTACTTCGCGCATTGAATAACGGATCAATCAGTTAACAATACTCAATGATATTTAAATCAATTTTCACTAGACTCTATTCGTAAAATTGTTCAACAAACAACAGCCGAGGAAGCTTTGTTCATATTGTAAACTAAATTTCAATACAATACCAAATTTTATTTTGAAAACGGCCAAATGAATTTTGTATATGTTGACTAGGTGAATGTGTTAATTTAACGTTATATTTGTGTACTTCTTAACACATATTTGATACTATTTGATACGCTCCTTATGTTAAAGTTACACACAATTTCAATGGACCACTTTTAACACAAAACTTTTTACTGTGCAAAAACGAGCGAAATATTTCACAACACATTCTGTAATTTAACGTTCTCCTCGGACTCGAATGAAAAATCTCTCGCACGAAATCGCGACTCATCGTCGCGGTTGACCGTGAACAGCGAGCGGTCACGACGAGATGGAAGAAGGGAGCGGGGTACCCGAGAGACCGACTAGCCCTTCTTCTAGGTCGATGTGTAAGGCCTCAGCCCTAGGGCCATTATACTTAGTATCCCCTCGGTCTGTTCTTGCCTCACGATAATAAAGTCGACGCCGGGCCGAGGCATGCCGGTCGCGGCGCACGTTATGAATAAGTACGCATAACGCAGCGACGTGTGTATGCAGGAACGTATCTATATTCATGCCCGAGTAACGCCGCAGGGCACGACCAAACAATACGCCGGGGGAATACCGGCCGGCTCTCTTCGGCTGGCGATACGAGGCATAAGGTTCCCGCGGACGTGGCCATTATGCAAAGGAACTGGAGGAACGCGTAAGTTAATTAGTTTATACCTACAGCGAGGCACTGAGAAACTGTAGCGATAATCGCCATGTAAATGTAGAGAGAGAGAGAGAGAGAGAGAAAGAGTCTAAAGTGTACGTCGAAAAAAAACTCGATTTTCCGACGAACGCCGTTACAGTTATAATTCGTACACGGAAAAAATAATTCAGTTTCCGCAATTGAATAGGGATCAAATAGAAACTCGGTGACAAGAAATGAAACTTCAGTGAGAAAAGATCTCTCTGTTAACGCGACTGAGAATATTCGTGTGGACATTTAGCTGTATTAAAACTCGATTGAGATAACTGAGAGCAATTGAATAGAAACTTCCTACTAGAAACCTTCTATTTCTGCAACCGAGTTTTTGTTTGGCCTCCGGGCCAAACGAAAAATCACACTAACGAAACTGTTTTTTTTTTCCGTATACAATGTAAAAACTGCAATTTACACGAGGCAATTTATTATATTCGCAACGAGACATATTCTTCTAACAAATCGGCCGACAAATTATCTAAATCGAATTTGCGAGACGGATGTACAAATTTTTACTGGGGAATTTTTCACGAAACATAAATTTCGTTAGCTCGGTACAAAGCTTCCTTTCTTAATTGTAGAGAAACGAATAATTACACAGAGATATATGTATCTTGATTTCTCCGAGTAATTCATACGTTCAATTAATTCCAACTGCCGCAGGCATGCAAATAGACTTCGGTATTCATAGCGCGTGGAGCATCGAAGAAACCGATTGACCATGCAGATCATACAGCGTAAAAGCGCTCGCCAATGAGAAGTGTATTAAGAATTAATTGAAAGCCTCGGATAAAACGCGCGGAGGTAGGTCGACGATAAGGGACGGGTCGGGGCGGGAGGGAGGAGTAATCGATATATCGCGGATACTTCTCGATACTCAATCTCAGGTCTGCATAAGGGAGAAGTGGCAAGAAGAAGGATCGTGACTTTGGCTGTGCCGAGAGTCTCGAACGGATAATTATTATCGCAGGGAGGCGCGCGCAAAGACGAGAGAGGGAAGAGGCGAGGTGGGGAGCAGAGAAAGAGTTAGAGAGAGAGAGAGAGAGAAAGAGACGCGAAGAGAGAAAGGGAAAAAGACAGAGACGGTGCCAGCGGAGGAGCGAGATGAAGCGGAGGAGAAAGGTGTTGGATGCGAACACGTCGATTCGAGGTAGAGATGGTTCAAGGATCAATACACATGCACGTTCTCTGTAGTGCGCGCCGTCGAATCTGCCTTTCTCTCTTTCTCGTATGCCCGTTCGCGCGCTTATTCGCTCACTCTCTCGTTTCGCATCATCCCCCGTTCCTTCCCGTCTCGCTCCTTCTCTCTCGCCTCGTTGACCCCAAATACCAACGCACGATTAAGTACTCGCCCGACGATTCTTTCGTGACCGACGAGCGGCAAGAGGCGCGCGCGATATAAATGTCTATATGTGCGCGCGAGCGCGAATGAAGATAGCAGTCGTCTGCGCTGACGGTGGAGAAAGATCGAGAATCGAGCGGCGACGCCAAAGGTCGATCGACGAATTTCCCTTCGTCCGAGAGGAGTTCGCGGCGAAGTAGCGACGCAATATATCGATGCGTGTCGAGATAAACCGCAGATGCGAGGTAATCCAAACATGCAACGGTACGTACGTGTTTGCGTGCGTACTTCTCTTCGCGAGAGATCTTAATAAAAATATAAGCGATTCCTGCCGGAAGTTCTCGATACAAATTTGCAAGACTTTCTAAAGAATTAAAAAAAAAAAAACATTTCGGTATTCAGTTTTAATCCGGTTCGTCTGAAAAAGTAAGAAAAAGAAAAAGTTAGTGAGGTTTACTTCGCCGAAAGAGAAAGATAAATCCAGCAAACGTCGTGGTTCTCGATTCACGACTGGAAAATGCGCGCGATATTACGAATCCAGCATCTAAGAACCCCGACGGCCACTCGCCTACGGCTATCTTCTCGCATCTTGCATGAATGTCAAAGCACCCTGGGGGCACCGTTCAAGGCAGGAGGGCAGGAGGGGACGAGTCACGGTGAAAACGTCGTTGACTACCTTCGTATCTCGCACCTGCCACTGACAGGACGTCCAGGTATTCTCCGGCGATGGCAGGCCACCAGCACGGTTTTTGCGTGGCATCGTCCGACCATCGGCAGCATTCGCGCCGCGCCGCCGGGGTACGATCGGGGGTCTTGCCGCAATAATTCGTCGCCGATCGCCATATATGTACGTCGCCGCGAACAAAAATAACGAGAGCGGGACAAATTATCGGAATAATGAGCGCAAAAAGCGGGGAAAAATCGCCACGTGAGCGGCGACCGGTGCGCGCACGGCGATTAACGAGCACGCTAAATACTGATTTCTCCTGTTATTGTGTCGCGCGCGTCGCGGATTTTTACGATCTAACGGCTATTATCGTCGTCGCCGCGCCTACCGCGAGTCGTTCGAGAACGAACGAGAGAGAGAGAGAGAGAGAAACGTAGAACGCGTGGAGATCGACGAGCCGCGTAATTACGCGTGACACGTATCTCCCCGCCCATTATTATTATTAGCTCAACGCTCGATAATGACGGGGAATTTTGCAATTTGTGCCAGGTGGCTTGCGAAGTTGCTCGTAGAACTCGTCTATTCTATTGTCATCAACGTCACAGTGACTCGCGAGTAACGGAGTGTAAAGATAATGTACCGTTTTGCAAAAAAAATCAGAGCGATATTATTTTTCAAAGAAATATCGCATTAATAAGATTCTTTTGGTGTGCTCTCTCGACCGATGAAGTCGTTCTCGCGATGTGTGCCGAATAAACATGTACCTTTAAATATTCGCGCTTGAGCGGCCTTCCTCGCGCAATGATGCTCACGCGACTTCAACGACGCGACTTTTGCTCCGTGAGAAAAATGTTGCTGCAGCAATCGCAGCAATCGAGAATTCCACGTTGGACGGTTGCAATAAACATAAAATATTAAGACCGGCGACCTAAAAACAACGAAGGTAAACGATATCCTCTTATTAGGGATGCTATTTGCGGCTTGAACGGTGAAAAATACGAGCGAATTAATGGGATAAACGCGGGTACATATGTTTCATACGCGCGAGACGTATTAATTGTTGGTTACCATTCGTGTCTCGACCTGAGTTACCGATACGAAGTGCTCATAATTACACCGAAACGAGCTCGCTCGCCGTTCAAACATAATTAGGTAGCGCGAGGTCGGCGATTTGGATAGCGACCGAGAATCGCCGCATTACATAAATCTAAGGACTCCTGGGGCTTTTTCACGCGCGGCTATTTGTCGGGCGCAATGTCAAAATAAATTTACACGCGGACATGTCATCGATTTTACGTTGACATCCTGAATTCGCGTTCGCTAAATGCGTATCGTGCATGAATTTACATGCCATTACAGGAGTATTTATTCCCTGCACCCTGTATAATTCGCAATTCGAAATCATTTCACCGCAACTCTCGTTTATGTGAATCTAAAGGCTCCCGCGGCTTCTTTGTGCGTGAATATCTGCCAAGTCTGCAGCATTTGAAGATAAATTTATAAACGAATCTTATAAATTTCGTGCTATACTATTCGTGCTCGCTAAAGTACGCGTCGTGTATGAATTTTCATGTTGTTACGGGAGCCTTCACTTCCTGTACGCGCAATGCAATTTGTAATTCGAAATAATGTCGGCACGACGCTTCCAACACGACGCTCGTTCGGGCCCCCAAGGAGCTAGCGGATATATACTATCCACCCTGAAAACACAGTGCCACCCTTTCTCAACGCGTTCCGTCACGCTCGGGGACTTATCGAAAACGCACCTGGCAATCGATAATCATACAAAGGTTCGCCTCGAAACAGCTAGAGGGCCGAAAAGAAAGAACGTGACTTGTACCCTATGCCACCATCTTTGATGAACTCGGAAGTTTCGGTTACATTTTCTCGTCTGTTATACTTTTTAATCTTTTTTCTTTTCAACATTTTCCTTATGTCCTTTTTCTCGGCCTTTCCTCACATTCTTTTCTCGCGTCTTCTTTTCATATTTCTCTATTTTTTATCTTCTGTGGAAACATAAATTTACACTCGAAACGAACTACACGAGAAACGCATACGTTTTAGAACCAAGTAATAAATCTACCGAACAGAATATTTACTTCTGTTTCACGCGTATGTACGTGTGTGCACTTTCTTCAGAAATTACATTACAAATCACAATTTATACAATGATAAAAAGTCACTTAAAGCCCATCGTATGAAAAATGACGCGTCCTCTAAAATAATTTCCCGCCATCACCGTGTTAAAGAGAGACTCGTCCGAGAAAGCACCTAGAAGTCACACTGAACCCCGTCGACGGGCGGATGTGGACTTATCGGGTCGTCGAGGAAGTGCACATACGGCCCGCGCAAGTTCACAGGGAAGAACGTAGCGCGCACATCGGAGTTAAATCGAAAATTACACAAAGGCGGCGACACGTCCTCCATCTCGCCGGGTCGTTCCGAGAAATCTGCTGCCGCAAACAATACGGGCCCATTGTGGCCCGGAATGTCGCGACCGGCCGGAGGGGGCGGAACGCGCGGACTACTCTTAATTTGCTAATAAAGACACGGCGCAGGAAGCGCGCGTCAAAAGAACGCGCCCCGCACGCCGCGACGAAATATTTATCGAGGGATAAAGGGAACAGTAACATGAGAAAAGGAGCGATCAACAGACCGACCGACCGGTTTCACCGCGACTCTCCCTCCGCGAGCCATTTTCGACTCACCGCCGGTCCGATTCGCCGCTGAATTAGCTCGGCGCGCTCGCTAATTGGCGAGCAGGCCCCTTTTCTCCGTGTGTTCGGAATAATGCTAATTGAGCGACAGAATTCGCCGTATGGTCAGTGGTCACCGAGACTCTGCGAAGAGCCCGCGAAGGATGTCCGAGCGACCAATCCGCAGGCGGAGTGCGGTTTGCGCGATAATGCTAATTTCCGTCGGGTTTGGCGAACGTCCTGTACGAACGTGTAAGGATAATATTTATGCATAAAGTTGAGGTTCCAAAGGAACGTGTGAATCGCATGTAAGAGTCCGCGATATATATTCATTTTGAATCGGAAAAGAAAATTAAAAGTATTCTCTAGTCTTGCAACAGGCAAGACGATGCCTTTATGGCGTCACGGTAAAATATCGTATCGAGAGTTATTCAATTAGATTTCAAAACGATCGAGTCAGAAGCGCAACATGAGCGTTCAGGTGTAATTTCCTAACGATATCCCACGCCTCGCTTGTTATCCATCTGATATGAATCCTCGTATATTTGACGTCAACGCACGACGAGGCTCGAACAGTCTTGTTTTACGCTAAACGACAAGGCAGGGCGTGAATGTTTGTGCAGAAAATGCGTAAGGTTTACACGGTCGGGCGCGCGCGAGCGCGGCCGCAATCAAACGGCGTGACGTGCTCTCGCATCGACGCGATTACACGTGCGATCGTCGTCGATAGGCGGATTCCACGCTATACGGCATGCGTGCGGCATCGTTCCCCGTCGTGGTGTAGAAAGGAGCATACAGCACCGCGGCGACGGAAAACACGAAGAGGAGGAGAGCGCGATTCCGTTGTCAGCCACTTGTTCGCTCGGCCAAGCCTGACGGAAATGCACGACCGACGATGATGATTGACGAGTGTCGCGCGCGATCATTACGGGGGAAACAATATGGCACGGAGGAGGATCCGCTTCGATGATCATAACTCAAATTTATTCGCGACGCGATACACGATCGTGAAGCGAGCCCCGCTGGGAAACGTCGGTGAACAAGTTCGAAATGTCAGTGTCGGTCAAATGTTACTCGGACGGAGCATCGTCCAATTAGCGTACCAATTCTCATTTAATTAACCGGGCGGAAAAAAAAGTCGTATATATAAATCAATGATAGATATTCTCATATATAAGCAAGAATATTATAATATTCTTAGAAGATTTTTAATCTTGAATTGAGTGCAAGTAATACTTGCATCAATACAAATTCAATCGAATCCAAATTAAAAATCTTTCAAGAAGATATAATATTCTTGCTCATACCTGAGAATATCTATTCCTGATTTAGGACTAATTTTGTTCTCTGTGCGTGAAATCTGTCAGATTTATTTCCACGCTCCTCCCTTTAAAATAGAATTATTTAGGATGTGAGCGATTATGTCATACAAATGTAACTTCAAGCCACCGCGAGTCCCATTATTAAGCGAACAGCGCTCTGAGAGAGTTATTAAATGGAAATTATTATATAACACGCGGGGAAATTAGTGTGCGGGTTTCCAGTTCGCTCGCGATTGTCCGATCTCGCTCTCCCCGAGCCGTTTCGTTCGCACGACGATGAAAAGAATCCGATGAAAGAACTTGAAGAACACGGAGCGACGCGCTCGCCGCGTAATTCTCATAATTTTCTCTAAGGTGCGCGACGCAAAAGGCGCGTAATCAGTCGCCACTGTCACCGGCGATCGCGACGCTTTTGTAAATGACGGGAGACGGCGCCACGAGCATGGAAAAACGTACGAAAGTCTGAAATCCTGGGAATCCCCGCAAGGACTCGTGCCGTTCGGTGGCGGGGCGTGGGAGACCGTCGACCAGCTGCTGGTCGATGTTGGTTCAAGGACCATTACACAATGGGACTGTATGTGCGAGCGCGGGTGGGATACGAGAAAGTCACGTTTTCGTAGAGAGTACTGGTGCTTCGAGTGGCGACGAAACACGAGGGAGTGAGGGAGACGATGAGGAGGGCTGGAGGAGGGGTCACGTTTTCCGGGAAATCAAATCGTGACTCCATCCGCGAACGAACTTCAGGGCGACTTTATTAGCCGGATGGGAAATGAATTCGCAATGGAATTGCCGGCCGGCCGTAACTTTCTTCCGCGGCAACGCACGCTGCAGCTGCGTTTGTTCGTTCGCGCACTCCCCCGCTATTTGCATAGTTCGATTATGTGCGGCCGAGTTTCGTCTCTACGACTGAACGATTCGTTACCGCGTGTAAATTTCCCTCTCGACGCGCTGAAATCTTAACCGCCGCGGAATTCTCAGCGGAAATGAATTTCCATCGCGACCACACACATGCGTTTATAAATAAATAACCGCGTATCTATACCGACGCACAACGATTACGACGACAATGAGGAGGAGGACGAGGGAAATTCCGTTTTACGGTCGAAAAATCCAGGACAGCTCTCGAATACATTAACGGCGCGCGTCTTAATTACCGCCGGTAAGAATTGCTCCAATTAGCGGACGCGCTAACCAGAGATGCGCGTCGAGACGATTTCCACGATTGCGCAATCCCTCGTCGACGAGACCGCTAATTAACGCGAGAGGTGTCGTCGGCCGGGTAGCATCGCGAAGAGTGAGAAGAACGAGCGCGTCTTCGGCATACCGATCGTAAATTCCTCAGGGCCAGCTGACTCGATGCCGGCTGGAGAGCGCGCGACACGAATTTAAGAAAACCGAATGTTGCCTCCGTGGAGGCTCGACGGTGGCGGCGGGGATCGCCGCTTCCTGCGTTCTCGCGGGACGGAGGCGCCCAATTAAAGTCAAGCCGGCCAATCAGCGTGAAAGCGCGGGACAACGCGCGAGGCGTGCGTTATCGTTCGGCGAGATCGCGAGCGACTAGTTTGTGGGAGCGAAGGTGGTTGATAAGTCGTCGACGGCGGCGGCGCACACCGGCGGCTGCTCGGCTCACACGGATGCTCGCACGCTCGCGAATACAAGCGAAAGCAGCCACCGCGCGCGGTTCGCCCGTGGAGGTTCGCGATGGGACTCCGTAGGAACGGCCTTTCTCACTTGCGAGTTGCGAAAGACCGCTGCTGCCGCCGCCGCTGTTGCTGCCACCACTACGCGGACGCTAAAGCGGATTCTTCCTCGTTATGTACGCCAACAACTCGGGGAAAGACCCGCCGCAGCTACGCTGCCTCGGGAAGAGGACCTGACGTAACTTCCGGATGATCCTCGCGCCGAGATTCACGAAAGTGACGGTGGGCGCGCGATGTGTGTCGGTCATAGATGTATCAAATAGACTGAGCACTGCCATTGGAGAGCTGAAGGACAGAGATGTGTTAACAGTGATGCTTTCACTGTCGCATAATACTGTAGGCGAGGGCGATGTGGGGAAAACAAAATAGTGAGAGTAGACATAACGAGGGAATAAAGGGAATCATGTGTATTTGATTGTGTGAGAAAGTACATAAATAATATACCAATGTGTGCACTGGTTAATATTTATTAGGTTCACAATACTTGTAATCATTTGTCGCTCCTCCCCTTCCTTTCTCCTCACCAACTACACAATCAGGCAGGGAAAGCACCATTGTCTCTACTGCCCTATCTTACTAATGCCGATTTTAGCCTTCCAATTGGAGTATTTGGTCTCTTCTATATGTCTATGATATCGATTCATTCTCTCAGTTATGCAAAGCTTTGAACGCGCGAGACGGAAATGTGATACTTTACGATCGTTAGCGAGATAACTTAGATTAGACAGAACGACTGAGAAATAAAAATATAAGGAGGAGGAATGTGTCGGTAACTAAAAAATTAGAAAGCGAATAGATAAGCAAACATTGTGTGTACGTGAAAGTCGCAAAGTGATTTCCGTTAAAAATAAAGAATAAAACTTTAGAAAGGTAGAGCGCTACTAGGTGTTCCGATTTTGTTGATGAAACACGTGGAATGACCGATTAAAAATTCCAGGGCTATTGATCGACAAGACGGTTATTTGCGCGTTTAATGGAATGTTAGCCTCGTAAGTGCGAGTTTCGATTGTTCCGTTGCGTGAGCGTGTAATATGAGCCAACAAGCCGTGTCTGCCAAGGGGGGCCCCGGGCTTTCAGACACCCAGGCTTCGCTGACCGCGTGAAAAATTAATCAAGGCATCGTTCCACGACGCTGATTGTAAAAGGCTCGCTTCGAGTACGCGTTCGTTATCGGGGCGCTACCGTTGCGGCGTAAATTAATAGTATAAATTCAGCGATCGCTCGCGTCGCGGCGCGTAAAACGAGCCTTGTGTTTAATTGGCGGCGAGGCGGGCCGTGTTTACAGCAAAACGCTCCCGTTACCGATTCCCCTTGTACGGTCGCCGATCGAAACCGTCGACCGGCCATAACGCCATGTTAACAATCGAAGGGAGACGAATGTGTTCGCATTCTCGCGCGTGCACACGGTCGTCTTTAATTCGTACGCTCGATTTTAACGAGCGACCGCGAAATGGGAACATTGCAACGGAGAAAAAGTCCACATGGACGATACGCCCTCCGAGACGACGTCACGCGCGTCGTAACTCGGCTCCATTCGAAACTGAAGAAACCGGCTAACGACCGAAAGAGCGTCTTAAAGATGTTTAAAGACATCCCGAAGACCTCTAAGCGACGTGTCAGACGTCCGTTAAGCGCCTGTAACGTTCTTTAGTAGTTTCTGCTACCTGGGGCGTGCGAAATTTCCGTTAAGCTACTTAAGACTAGCTTGGAGACTGCAGATCGATGATCGGAACTTGGGCAAGGCGAGTCTCGATGAAAATTAGTCGATTCATCGAATTCTAATCTTCAATCTTTAATACGCAATCTGACACACAGACTTTAGACGGAGCGAAGGAAAGCGAGGGCTTCGGGCCCGCCGCATCTCGTCGCGTCGATACGATCGAATTTCGCGGATCCGGCGAAAACGCGCCGCCTTCAGCGGCGGGTTTCCCATGACCGTTCGCGGTTGGAGAGGAGTTATTAGTCAGTCGACGATTAGCCGCGTGTAAAGCATTCGCCTTGCCGCATTCGCGGCGCGCTCATTGCCATTTATCAGGCGAAAGAGCGACCGTGCCGCGAGCGCTCTTACGCCGACGCAGAGCGGGACGGGGATGCTAGGTAGAAGCTCCTCTTCCCTCCCCTCCCCGCGAGCATGATTAATAGATACGATCGCATTGACCCGGTGCGGCGCGGAACGCGCTTATCCTCCGTCCGCTCTTGGGAAAAACCGGCGCGATCGACGAGCTACGAACAAGGATCCCTGGTCCGCGCGCTCTCGCGCTCGAGGAAGTAACCGCTTTAAACCGATACGAATCCGGATTGCGCCTAACCGCTTCCACGTGTGCGCTCTCCGCGCAGGACGGTATGGCGCGGCGCGGCCGGGTGGTCTTCTTCTCACCGCGCGGATCTCGCCGCTTCTTTTCGAATCGCCGCCGCTTCTCGCGCTCCCCTTGACCACGTCGGACCCCACATGGGCTCGCGTCGTCGTCTCGCGATGAGGAATCTCCCCGTGGCCGGCATGTCGCGCAAACAGCACCCGTTGGGCGTGGGAGGATACCTCGGAAACAACGACGCGAACAATCCCTGCCTCCGGTATATAAGGCAGCAGCGATTTCAATGACGAAGCGGTTTCACAGCGATGTCGTGTAGACACGAGGAATGGTTGTCGTGTAACTCTCGGAAGAAACAACGTGACTTAATCCTCTAATGGTAAGGTGGGGTCAGATTGACGGTATCGTTATTTTTACGGCGTGCATGCGCTGCTTCTCTTCTTAAAAGAATGTTTTACGTTATTTACACCTTTTACCCCATTTTCGGATGCAACCCCGCTTCCCTGGATACGCTGAAAATTTATCTTGTCGTTAGAAGGTTGAAAGTTTGTATCAAACAAGATGCCGGAAATTAAGGGCTGAAGATTAGAACCCGACGAACCAACTAATTTCGATCTCTTTGTTCGAACTGATCAAGTTCTGATCTTTAATTCACAATCATAAATCTCTAATTTGATGCAAAAATTTTATTAGGCCCTCGTGTATATTTTTTCAGCCAAAATGTTTAAAATCTAGACGTTGGTCCAAAAATTCAGTAATATTTCTAATTGAAGATAAAGATAAATTTTAACCGATTAAAATTGGAGTTTCTTGGAACGGCTCGATCCGTAATAAATGCAGTAACCCGAAGTGACGTCGAAACCGCGCAATCGACCATCAGCCTTGATAAGAGTGAGTCAAATTACGGTCAGATTCCCGTGAGCGCGACGCAGCAAGAAACGCGATCGGAATCTCCTCCGCGAGCATCTACCGTCGAAATAATAAAAAGGAGCGCGCGGAATTCACGTCAGTGAACCGACCGAGGCAGACAGCGGCGAATCCGGCAGCAAAATCCGCCCGGCAACCGCCTTCTCGCACGTCTCTCTAATCGACGTTCTAAGATTGCGAACGCCGTCCCGGACGACGTTGCTGCTGTTGCTCGCCTGAAAATCGCTTCTTTCCCGCGCGTGTGTGCGAATCGACTCCTCGCGGAATCTGCATTGCGCGTCCTGCAACGTAGAGATCCTCGCGCGACCCTTTATAAGGATCCTCGTCGCCGTCCCGCGCGTTGATTGACGGCACAATCCTCGATTCTTCCGTGATACTGCCGAGCCCTCCCCCCTCTCTCTCTCTCCTCAAGCGGAACGACGTAAGTGGCAGCGAGAAACGAATGGACGAAAAGACAGACAGACGGACGAACGGACGGACGGACGTACGTACGCGGTAGCGAGGGTCCTTAATTATGCGGTTTTACGCTAGAGGCATCTAAACGCGAGAGGGGTGCGAAGACGAATGCAAATGCCCGGGCCGGTTATCGTAGAACGACGACGCGAAGATCTTGCCCTTTTAGTTAGCAGATGCCGCGCGATACCCGCGCGGCCGTCTCCTATCCTGCCCGTCGTCGTCTGCTTCGACGTCGCACGGAAAAGAACGGTCGGACAGAAAGGAAAAACGTGCAGGCCCGTCGGATTAGATTAGAAGATATACGCGGCTCTGCGCGACCACTCGCTGCGGATCCTTGAGCTCGACAGGATTCGACTCGGAGAATGTCTGTCGAATTATGCTTTTAATTGGATCCATTTCTTCTCTCTCTCTCACTCTCTATCTCTTACAATGTATATATTACTATGTACTCTTCCGTCACAAATTTTTCAATAGACATATCGCAGGGAAAAAATTAATGTTGCGAGCGTAACGTGATCTATGATCGGAGAAAAGTACTCCCCGGGATTTCGTAATCCAGATTACGCGATCCGTATCTCTCGCGCAATAGACAACTCGATGAAGCAAAGGTAACGCATTCAGGATGTCAATCGTGTAAATTTTCCAGGGCGAAAATGTGAAAAGTTTTCAAATTAGAAAATTTATACTTTTCACGAATTCACGGTAGAGGAGAAGATTCATAATTAGCTTCCGAAGGGTCATTAATCTTTATCTCTAACCGTGAATCGATGAAAAGTGTAAATTTCCTAATTCGGAAACATCTCACTTTTCACTTATCACGTCTCCGTCTTAGGGAAAAAGTTACACGATCGTTATCCAAAGCGGGTTCTTCACAACGTCACTGACTTCCAAAATATGCGACACGCTCCGATAATAAAACACGCCCGATAGGCCAGCAACGATACCGAGCTGATGCGGCAAACAGCTGACGCGGCGGCATCCTCTGTATTCGGCAGCGAGATTAGTGAAAATACCACGCGCGCAAGTCAATGGAAACGAAAGCGGGAGCAGCTGTACACGTACGGCCACACGCTGTAGTATACGCATTTCCCAAGATGGCGCGTGTGTGTGCGTGCGGTGCGCATGTGTGCACAGCCGGTTGCACGTGTGCAGCGGCCCGGACTCGTGTGCCGGCCTGAACCGATGAAAGGGAACGAGAAACCGGTTGCAGGTCGATCGCACGACGGTTTCTAAGTCGCGAAGGTTTCGAATGTCCCAGGAGTGGTACCGCGAGCCGATTTCCTGCAGTTACTACCTCTCGCACGTTACGTAGATCTATAGTTAGCTCGTCGCAGCACGCGCAAAAGGAGGAGCGCGACGAGCGTATTAGTGTTTTTAATTGAACCTACGCGCTGCTCACCGCAAGACGCGAAATCGAGCAAATCGATTCGCCTCCGCCGCCACCTCGGCCTACGAGTTATGCTAAACGCGTCGACTTTAATTCACCGAGTTTTCAATTATCGCGCGTGCGCGCGCGCGCAAAACTGAAATGCAAATCGAGCAGGCTCGATTACAAAACCGGAAAATGTCCTTTTTTCGATTAAAGAACTGGCGCCGGCGACGCGATTCTTGTTCTCTCTTTTGAAGGCTGAGAACGACTCCGTAATTTATCGCGATATGTATACATTCGTGGCGATATAATTGCGTCTGCATTTAGAACGGCAACGCCGCGATAACTGCATTTTTCACCAACGCGCTTGTCCCGAGTAATTTTCGCAACTTCGTTTCATACCACTTTCAAGCGGAAGGACACGGGCGGGATGACATTCCGCGTTGGAATGTCCGTTTAAAAGGCAAAAGGCGCGACGATACAGCCGATGTATGCCGCAAAACGACGCTCGCGACAGGATAATCCGCGTCTCGTACGCGATCCGGATACGCCGTCCGATAAATCGGCGATCGCAACGGTCTTTTTAATTATTCGCGATACGTGTACCCCTCCCTGCCCGCGCAGGCTGTCTCGCGCGGCGGACGGCGAACGCTGTCTCGTGTGAAAGCACGTTAAAGTCCGGGCGGATCAGTTTCTAAGGAGAGAGAGAAGAGAAAGCCTGAGAACATAAGAGCGGCGAGCGTCTGGAGTGCGCCGCCGCCATGCCGCATCCAGAGTATCGCGGGGTACAGCGAGCGAGTCTCTCGGGACGAGGTCCTCGCCCGCCGCCGCCGACTCCTCGGAGCGACTATCAAGCCGGTCGAATCGCGAAATATTCTCGCGTGCGCGCGACCCTCGCCACGAGACCCGATCTCTGTGGAATTAGATTCGGTTATTTTTAACGACGAGACGCGCTGAAACGCAAGTTCGAAATTGAATTGTCGGACCGGCGCGGTGATGAATGAAGAATAGTCCGTGGTTGGATAAGATGCATTCTGGTCACGCGTAAACGATGTCACTTGTTTCGAAATCGTAGTGAGCGAGGCTCGAAACAACATTCTAAGAGCGAGTGTCAAGTCGATCAATGTTGATTACCAAAGTAATCCCCATAGAGACAGATTAGATAATTTTTAACATGAAGACGAGATAAAAAATAAATAAAAAAAAAAACAGACTTAAAACGAAAACGGGGTAAATAAGATAAAGATGCAGATAATGAGAGCGGGGAAAAATGTCTTCTGGTTGTGCGTAATCGAAATCATTCGTCTCGAAAATAATCGCTAACATTTCGCATGTTTGCGAAAGCCTTTGTTGTTGTATCTCGCTACTAATTACACCGTGCAGTTGTTTGTGTTATTAGTGATTCCAAAAGGAAAAACCACCGATGGTTTGGGACGCAATATCGCGATTATAAGACAATGCGGAACAGCGATAACGTGAATGGATCGTAATTATTCTCCCGTCTTTGCCGTTTGGACTTTAGCGGCTTCACTTCACCCGCCGCGTTTTACAACGATACGTATGCGGCAATGTTCATTGGCCGACGTAAGTGTTACGTCACGTTAAGATACGATTTATGTCCCGGCGAAAAGTCAAAGATAGAAATTTACCTAAGCACACAACGTCGACCATTATTCCCCGCTGACTCCCACCGCGCGAACATTCAGCGGAGGAAACTACAAACTTGTGTATTATCAGATTATAATACCTAATTTAAAAGTGATACAACCATCAACTCTATCGCGCTATCCAGCGATATTATTCGCTATTGTTTCTACAAAGTACAATCGCGAATGATTAAAAGCCGTAGCATTCCGTCGAAGTCCCCTCAATGTTGCGTAAACACTTTTCGACGTCTTACGTGAGCGTTCAACAATTTAATTACAAGAAACCATTAATTGCGGAACTTGTAGCTTTCTCTGAATCCAATCTAAGTCTGCTTTTATTAATGCATCGTGCAACTATTTTGCTTACGCAACTATAATGCTTCGCGAAGCATTTATTTCGGAGGAAATACTACCCGAAAAAATCTTCTTTTATCGAGCGACATTCCTCCCGATTGCGACATTTCGTGTCAGTAAATTTTATCGCAAGCGCAAGATCCCGCGTTTCGCGAAAGGTCACGTTCTCACAAGTGCCATTTCCGTTTTCTGCCAAATCATCACGACGATCGCGAATTATCCCGCGCGGCAAACGCCCGATTTCGGACACGAGAAGCGTGAAGTCCTTCCCGAGCGATTTAGCCCGGCCTTTCAACAACGTTGACCACACTTCGGCCATTACCTATACGAGCGACTTTTTCGCGAAATGTGTGCGTTGGAAGGTAGCACTTAAGTTTCGCACGCTACATTTACCTAATTTCCAGAGTGAACGCGTTATTATCGCGCTCGGTGATTACATCACAACGTAGGATTATCAATGAATGCACCTATCGTTTATCTCGTTAATTCTCAAATCGCTTGACTCACGATGAACACACTTTAAATTTCAAATTACCATAAATAAATATTAAAAAAATTTCAGATTATTTTTCCAACGGGAAAAAGTCACACTCGAAAAAAAATAATTTCAAAAATTACCTGTTGCAAGAAGGAAAAAAAGAGTTCCCAATTATTCGTCTCATAAATATCAAGTTGAGGGATTTGGAAAAATATCGAAATGCGAAAACTAAACCGCAACAACGACGCCATGTTTGTTCACTGAGCCGAGCGAAAAATCGATTACTGAAAACGTCAAAGAGATGTCTGACACGCCAGCAACAATGTCGCGATCGTACTTTTCACCGGTGACACGAAACGGGTTAACAGTAATTTTTCCACCGTTGACACTCAACGCGAGACAAACCATTTGTCGAGAAGAAGTGAATAATCGGCCGTTTCGATAATTCCACGGTGGGCCCAGCTCGCAGCTGTATTCATGGAGCGCGGTTCAGTCGGAAGAGGGTCAAAACAGGATGCGGTCCCCGCAGGAGGAGCGCGCGGCTCCCTATTTCGTGGGGGCACGCTCGCAAATACCGGGGGAGCAGCGAAATGTCGAGCCGGAGCGCGTTAACGCGCAGAAGGGAGGGAAGGCTCGCTTCCTGGAAAGCGGGGCTGGGCACCTGTCCCACAGGGTCTGCCAACTTGAACGAGAACTCGCGAGTACTCCGACAGACGTCGAGCGTGAGCACCACTGTGACGTTAAAACGCCAACACCACGTGCGAAGCAGGTCGTTGTTTTCGAAATGACCGCTACGCCCGCCTTCGCCCGTCTTGACCTGTCAAACGTGATATCAGCGAAGCTGATCGGCCTTTTTTCTCTACTTTTTGTCTGAAACACGGTCCAGATAACGCGTGGAAAAACTCGACGGAGCTTCCGATGATCCCGGAGTTCGGCGCGGCTGTACGATTCGCAGCGAAATACCCCGAGAGGCTCGCGCGAGATCGAACGCGATCGCACGCGATCGGTTGGCGGCGACCGACGTTTTCGAGACAGGTAGTAAGCGAAGGCGAGCGCACAGCAATGTCCGACATAGGGACACGGGGCGACCAGCGTCGGCTGGACGATCTCGGAGCACGAGAACGCGCGGGGTCGCGTGAACGGGCGGCTGGGCGACGACGACGACGTCGCGGCTCCGGCCAACGCGCCGGCGCTCGGCGTCGTTCTTCGACCTGTTGCCTAGCAGCGCGACATGTGGCGACTTCGTGGCCGGCGGGGGCGCGTAAATACGGATGAATGTGTATACTTGACTCACCAGACACCTCGGGTACGCCGAGGATCGCCGCGACGAGGAGCAACGCAAGCGCGTAATCCAATGTTTGCCGTGGCAGCGACATGACGCCAACGTGAATACCTTCTTGTTATCCACACACGTCGGGTAGACACACACTCATCGGGGGGACACGGGCGCACACACTCGGGGAACGAACGAACGGAACGCGAACGAACGGACGGACGGACGAACACTCTCCGGCGCGCACACTCGCTGCGTACGAAGGAGGAGGACGTGGTGTACGCCGTCACTCGCACGGACGCATCGTCCGCGATGCGCGTCGCCACGGGCACGTCAACGATCAGTCCAAACTGCACGCTCGCGTTACGGTTACGGTGGGTAAAAAAGCATACGGCACGACGTACACGAACACGACCGCGTCCGAGACACTTCTGGGAGCCCTATTGTTCGCTTAACGCGCTGAAAGTAGTTCCCGCCGTGCGCGCGCACCTGCCTCCCTTCGAGGTATTACTGCGCCGCGCCGAGATGGCCGACGGAACCCGCGAATCAGCTCGCAGCTAGAACGGAACGACCGACCGCAGCGCGCATCTGCCACTCTGTGGAGTTGTTTGAAAATTTTTTGGATTGTTTACATATTTTCATGGGCGATTCCACGGCATCTCACTTGCGACTTACGTCACGCGTTTTTGTCTCATGTTATTGAACCGGAGCGACAAAAACTCTTTTACGTCATCGGGCAGACGCAAAAGTGCAGCTCGTGTTGTGTATTTTGATTTCTCTGACTAGACTCGTTGTGTATTGTGAGATACGAAATTATTTAGAATGAGCGACACACGTGCTCTTTAAATATAATAACATGTAACTTGTACTTATTATTCTTTAGATACGCCGTTGATACTTATATTTGTACAAAGAGATTGAATTAGCGAATGAAAAGAAATATTTGGTTATTAAATGTACGATGTGCGTATTGGAAATTAAGAGATTGCACTACCGCAGGCAATTTGTATTACGTGTCTCCGCCGAAGAATGGCCGATCGCTGAGCCGAGATAATTAATGCGGCGCTTTATTCACGGATCCTTAACGACGGATCCCATTATATTTCGCGTGAGAAATGTCTTTAATTAATTCCTGATATTTCTTTTTTCAACAGCGGTGCCTTAATCGCGTGCGAACAGTCAACCCTAATTAGACCGCCGGCATGAAAAACTGTTCCGAATCTTTCACGATTAGACATTTCGGTCACGCTTCTCGTGCGAGAATTTTGTAGAAACCACAACATAAAGCAAACAGATTCCTCCCGATAGGTTCCGAATTATCATTTCTCATTCTTTTCAATGTCCGATTTCTTACAATAACACTCGTAAAAAATGAGAATGTTTACTTGCAGGAAACCGATTGTCTCTCGTATAAGTTCCATTGTCAATTTTATTTTTTTCTTATTAAATTGATATAATTAATTAGTTGATTTAATTAACTGATATAATTAATTAGTTGAATTAATTAGTGGAGTTTATTCTCGTTGGTTATACAATGTTTAACGGTTCATGGATAATTCGTCGTATGCCACTTTTTTATAAGACATTTATTCATAAACACTTTTTCATCGGATATTTTGCCGTACGAGGTATTTATGATATATCGTAAACGTGTAAACATATGGCGTACGTTATTTACAATTCATTCACTTCGCCTGATATTTCATCGTCCACAACATTAGGCATACATATTTACATACCAAATGTTATTATTTATGTTTCCAAGAATATAGCATATTAAATAACTTTCGCCCTACTAAATTAATAAGCCTATTCAGTATTAAAATTAAAAATAATGAGAAAAATAGCAAAAACCCCCACGCAAAGTAAAATGAAATTCAATATAAATCAGAAATTTTATGCCTTACTAAAAATCAATAAAGTTGAAGTTAAAAAAACTAATAAAGCTAAAAAATCAATAAAGTTGAAGTTAAAAATCAATAAACTTGAAGTTAAAAAAACAAATATCTTGAAATAACTATAAAAATAATTTTATAATGCAAATAAAAGTTTTTATATTATATCAATATAAATATTTTATATAAAAATTCTATGTGTATATACATATTAAGGAAAAAGCAAAAAGAAATGAAGAATCTTCATTCTAGAGAATAATACTACAAATATTTAATATAATTTAACTTGGCTTTTCGAGTTTTGCACAGATAAGCGTACATAGATAAGCAACAGACCGAATGAAAAGCATTAACATGTAAAAAAGAAATAGAAATGCAAATAGAAACGTCTCAAACAAAAAAGTTGTAAACAGTGGAACATAGCGAATGAAGAAGTGTATATGTAAACAATGACAAGTCACAGAAGTGTATATGTAAACAATGACAAGGACAGTTGTGGAGAAAAAGAAGAAATGTAATATACGACGAAATGTTTAAATGACAAATGTTTACGTACAAATGACGAAATGACAAGCGAATAAGTGATCTTTTATCAAGCTAAACTGGAAAATAAATTACCAAAGATAAATAAATATAATTCGAGGCACATGTATCTGTTGTATCATTTTATTGACTTTTTAATGGCCCTACATTTGATTTTCTGAATGTAATTAATTATACTTTATACATAATTTATTAAAACGCGACGATATTACAGTATTGATTACCGGTAACCATCACGGTACTCATCGTATTAATTGTAACTGTAACGCAGATATCTGCATATATAAGTAATAAATTATAGCTGTGTATATGTGTGTGTTGCGTGCGTCCGTATGTGTGTGTGTGTATGTGTGTGTGTCAATAATGAATAGTAATTAATCAGCTAGTATAAAATAATTTCAAACAATACATACGATATCGCAAATTTTTCTATAATACGTAAATATTTATGTTAACCGTATGTGTATTGATGAATCCACCAGAACACAATTTATTCTGATGGAAGAATTTCAATCCGCACCGATGTTGAACCACATTGAGCAGCAACCGTTATCGATATTAGCGTCGGTATTGGTATTAGTATTGCTACTGACATTGGTATTGCTAGTGGCATTGGTATTAGTATCGGTATCGACATTTGTCTCTCTCTCACGAGACGGACATCATGCAGAGCGGAGCCAGCCGGTTATGATACTCCTTCGAGGATCGATACGCAACGAGTCACGGGGCGCGTAGAGCGGAGTAAAAGAGCGCAACGCGTCGCATCATTAATTAACGCCGCTCGGCCGCGCTTGATTGCGTGTAATGCGAAATTCATCGCCGCCGCGTCGAGCTTAGCCGCCAGGCACGCCTCGGAACGTCTTAACGAATACAAATGCGGAATTATAATTCGGTGGAGCCGAGTTCCCTCTCGTTCTCTCGCGCGCGAAACCTTCCTCATGAGACGCCCTCCTAAGCCCTTTGTGACCACAGCACGCGAGATGCGCGCACGAAGCAGCAAACACGCGCTTCCCATTAGCCTTATTAATGGTGCCGTTAACCTTATCGTCGAACTGCAAACATCTGCGCCCTGCGGGACGACGGCGTAGCGTGGCGGTACAATTGTCTCTCGTCGGGCATAACGGCGGCTGACGTTCAATTGGTGAGATTCGTCGTTGAAAACGGAACGGACGGCGGAGATATCGAGATACGGCTGTTGACGACCGCCGTTTTACGCGTATTCGCGCGAAAGTCCCTTCGCCGAAGCAAAATATTATGCGACGCGAATCATAGAAAAATTGCTTCCTACATTTTCTTCGGAGATATATATCGCGTTTTACATTATTGGACACAAATATTTTTATGTATTTCAAGCTGTTTTTATATTTGCCGTTTATATAATTTATAACGATGAAAATGTGCAGCGGAAACGATAACTTCGTTACAAAAAAAAAAAAGAATGACGTAGATGATCTTTGATAACCGATTCGTTATTAACTCAAGTTGAATTACGCGCCACAACACGACCGTCTTTCTTAGCCCCGAGTCGCAACTGGAAAATCAGAGTCAGGTCGTCCGGACGACCAGCCGCATTGTTAAGTCGATTCCACGTGGGAAATCCTTTCTCGTTCGCGAAAACATGTCCGAGCCCTTGGCCTTGTCCGTTGCCGAAAACAAGCTGAACGAGCTTAATAAGAACATCGTCGAGATCAAGAAGAAAATTCAGTTATCAGGTAACGATTTAAATTGCACGGAGTATTTATTTCATTAACTTATGTTGTTTCTAATCAACCTGCGCAAGTCGGTGCTCAACGCCTGTAGCAAAGATGCAGAATTGATTCTTATAGTTATATGAGATATCTCATCTCGAGTCGAAATCTTAGGTCTAAATTAACTCTGCAAATTCCACCGAATTTAAAAGATCTATAAAGGACCAATTTCAAGTAGGGGTGCTAGTTTTACGTTAGGCCAGTTAATACTATACAAGTTCTATTATCCTGCCTTGACGATACAAACGATTACTTAATGCTGTGTTTTTTATATTGAGTTAAAAAAACTTGTTTTTTCGATTAATTTTAAGTGAACTTTAGTGCAATTTTAAATTGACATTTAATTAAAATTATCGCGATGAACGATGGAACTCATCGATTGACGTTCTCGCCAAAAAAAAAATCGACTTCATATCGACCGGCGGATCTGTTATTAAGAGATAATACGGTAAAAGTGGGACAGCCCGTATTTTAACATTCGAGTATTCGTTGCACCACAGCGAGGCGCGAGGCCGAAAAGAGACAGCTTGCTGACATTTCGGAGATGGGATCGCGATTGTTTTATACAATGATAAATACAAACGAGGTCGAACTGGAAGAACCAGTATTCGAGATGGCACGGTCGTGGTCGATGTAAAAATAGCGGAACGGAAGAAACAAAATGTATGTGTGTATGGAAAGGGGGAATGAAATCCGTGGGATGTGCGGCCGATTAAGCTACGTGTTGCGGAACAGCTTGCGGGAGGCTCTCGTTCACTTCGCATAATAATCGCATACGAGGAAGCTCGTCAGGTCGTTAAATACAGCGGAGAAGTTCGTAAAAAACGTACACCTTGCACGGCGACCGTTTTCTCGCTCCGATTTCGTCAAATATGCGAATGCGACTCATGATGATTACGGAACGTGGTTCGTTTCATTTAGCACGTTTTTTTACTAAACTTCAGTAAAGTCAAACTGTAATACTACAAAGCTGAAATTATACCTGATACAAATAAAGTTTCCCAGTTGCTCATATCGTGTTTAGATGTGCATATGCATGACTTAATTATGACTAATTTGTTATTTTGACAGCTTGACATATCATATTAACGTATCGTATCATGTTTATATCGAAACGCGATGGCAACGATTAAAAAGATTCGGCCTGGTTAATGTTAATGACTTTATTGAAGCTCAGAGTATTTGTATTTCTCAAATTACAATTATCTCACGATCTTCGTTTCGTCGATCGATACCCGATCCACCGTAGCTCATCAGCCAATGAACCGGTTAACGAAATTTCCGATTAGACGATAACCTGGCGCTATGAATGAATCCTTCGGATCGCGCATCGTTCGGCGTGTTTACGTTTGCATTAATGAGCCGACGTTAGGCATCCCCGGCGCAAATAATAAACAGCTCCGATAGTGATGAGCATTGAATAGATCATCTTTCAAGGATCTCGCAGCATCATCGGCGAGTCGAGACAGCTGAATAGATTTATCCGTCGACGTTGTATACTCGACTATGAAGCCGACCGGTCACTTTGCGGAGCGCTTTCTCATTTTACCCGCGATACTTGCGCACGTCACACGAAGCTGTAGAAGCAGCGGGCCGCCGGGTTTCACGATTCCTCCTCCAGGTTTCGCCTTTTAACGCGACGCGAGAGAACGGGTTCGCGCGAATCCAAATTAACGTAAACAAATAAATATTTTCGTCAAATTCATTTAACCCACTTCGGGCCGGGCTGCAAAAATATTGAGATCCAAGCACTGTTTAATGCACTTGGGACCCAAAGAACTCAGAAACCCTAAAATCAAAATTTTCTGTCCAGCTGTTTTCCCCGGAAAATAGTCGGAACATCTACCTTGGATGACATCTGGCGTACACCTGGTGAATCATATCGTAATGAGAATCGTCACTTTCGACGATTTGAACTTTTAACAATATCTCATCATTGTTTTTCAATCTTTTATCTGTTACAATTTTTAATTAATTAATTTACAAGGTGTGGCGACGAATTAAAAAGATATATTTTACAAAATTATTTTCCACCCCCAACGATGAGTAGTGGTCAGGTGAAATTATTTTCTGAAAGGCAAAAATCTAAACTATATTTCAGTAACGAAACCTAAGCCAAAATCTACCTTGAATAGATAAAGAAATTTTGAAGATAGATAAATTTACTGTTCCTATATAGGAGCAGAGAAACGAAATGGATTAAATAAACTTACATTTTCGTACGAGTTTGAGCATTGGAGATTTTTTCGAAAAGTATAACGGAATATAACATGGTCGAATGTCGTTCCTAGTGAACAGTAACATAATATCTATGTTGTAATTTCCCGTTCAAAAATGTAACATAATGCGCATGTTATTTAATAGTACATTGTTGAGCGAGAAATTATAATATTGATGTCGTGTTAGTGATGTTCACTGAGTTGTATACTTTTTCTTTTCAGAGGGTCAGAGGAAAGCCAACTTCGAGGAGTACGATGCGAAGAAACGCGAGAACGTCCAGAAGATTGTCGACCTCAAGAGAAAAGTCAAGGAACTTTACGCGAAATACGCGAAAGTGAAAAATGTAACGTGCTGCGAGTAATGTCGGACAATTCTCTTTGAACAAGAATCACGAGATGACAAGCGTGTTGTTTCTTTCAGAATGAAGAGGCGATGGAGCGCGCGGCACTGCTCAGCCGCGATTCTATATCTTGCGCGGGGAAACGCAATCTGGAGGAGATTATAAGCACGGCGAGCGAAAACAATGTGCGTCTGAGGAAGAAATTAGATCTAATCAAGTATCAACGAGAAAAGGTATGTTGCTGGACATTTTCTCGAGTCGTACCGTCTGACGACGAACGTACTGGTAACTGTTCTGTAACAACACATTGCTGAGTGCCAACAGCACGAAGAGACTTTGAGCACTTTGCAAACGGAGAGTAAAGAACTGACACGCCGACGCGGTCATGGCGTGTTCAAGAAGAAGGCCGAAAACCCGATGAAGAAGGTAATCCAATTGAAATTCGCGAAATTCACGATGACCACTAAAGAATGCCGGAAACGTAAACGCAATCTATTCGCGCAGAAGATCGAGAGCCTCGAGGTGCAGCTGGAGCACATTCGAATGATGCAAATTAAGGCGAACATCGCGCGCATGAAGTACCGCTCCGTCTGCTCCGAGTTGCGGGAGAAGTCGGTGTTTTACGCTTCCTCCTTGAAGGACCTGGAGGACGGCATCAGGCAGCAGGAGATCGAGATCAAGCGCTTACAGGCAAGAGCGGCTGCGACGAGAGCGACAGACGCGAAGCGCGAGTGGTAGGAACGAGACGTTCCGCTTCATACCGTGATTGATTGCAGGGGGTGAAAGAAGAGGCCATAGAATTGAGGGACACCACTCAGGAGACTCTAGTGAAAGAAGAGATCGAGGAAACGAATTCCAGCAAAAGACGCGACTCGGTCATCAAGGAGTACAGGTAAGCGATCGACTTCGCGTTTTAAAATATATCTTCCGACGTTATTACAATCCTGGTTTCCTTGTAAACGGCGTGATCAACCTAGTTCGTACGAATCTCAACGACGACGACGACCGTCATCGCGAGCAAACGTTAAACCGAGTTCGCAATGTTCCGAAATAAATCAGGCAGCGAGTGTCGGAGCGCAAAATGGAACTGGAGCGGCTGGAGCGCATGATATTTCACACTAGGCCTCGCGACGATTTCGAAACACGTGAGAAAAGTCGCGTGCAGATGCAGGAGGACATTATCAAGGACGAACTGGCGCGGCTGGAGGAGGCGTTCGCCAAGCTGCGGAACGCCACCGGAGTGTCCAAGTCGGAGGAAGTTCTGAATCGGTTTCTGGGTCAGCAGGCGACCAAAGACAGTCTGCAGAAAATGCGTGCCGCCACCGAGCAGGAGAAAATGCTGCTGGAGAAGAATAGGCAGGAGCTTAGCGCTGAGATAGAAATGAGGAAGTTCTCGGAGACAAAAAGTGCCGAACAGTGAGTTTCGTTTTCGAGCTAAGTGACTAATGAGGAATCTCCTAAGAACTTACCGCGAAAGTGCGTCTGCTAGGAATAAGTTGAGTCTGAAGCTACGGAGAATGTATTTTACTTGTTAATGTAGCTTGCAACTCATGACCTCTCGCATATTTCAGGAACGCGGAGATAGTGACGAAACTAAATTCTCAAATCGACGAGCAGCGAGCTCGTAAGGAGAGAGCCGAGGCGGCGAATCGACGCGTCGGCGAGCTTCTCAACGAAGTGACCGGTATACTGCGCAAGTTGTATGAGAAGTTTCAGGTGAGGGTTATCAATTATAAATTCACGAATATTATCCGTGCAAGAGGTCGGTGCCAGTGTGACGGAAATGCGGAATCACGTCCTATGAGCCGCGCCAGAAAGCGGATATTTGTTACTTGAAGTTAATTAGAGAGAACACCAGGCTTCTAAGATGTAACTTGTTTTATGTAATGAAAGAGGCGCGGTCTTAATTGTTACTAACTATAATAGAAATTGATCTTCGTGTTGTGTTTACAGTCTTACAGCACAACTTGAAGAGAACGAAGACAAACGAACGAAACTTACATTTGAACAACTACGCGATAAACAGTCGGACAAAAGTACCGCGGTATTGACCGAAATGGTCGATCGTTGAAATAGAAGTGTCTTAATTAACGCGTCTCCCCGCGTCACCCCGCGCGGCGTGTCCGAAACGCGTCGCAGCGAATTATCACATGCGAAGAAACGCATTCGGAGGAGTGAAGTACTCGTAATGCGCGATACGTCGAATGGAAATACCGTGTAGAGGCTTAATTAAATTAGTGAAACCGCGCCTTTAATGGTGTCTACCGACGAATAGCTTCGGCGTTATTTATTGTTCCTGGAAACTCGACACCCCCGACTCGGCACGTTCGTACATCTCGGATCTTCGTCGATGGATTTTCCTGATTAGCCCGCGCTACGTAATTCTCACCTCGTCCGACGTCGCCGGCACGTCGACGTATTAACACCTCGATGCCCGATCGAAAATAAACACTTCGAGACGAAACGCGCAAAGAATCGGTATTGATTCTATCGAGAGTCGAATACGTGGAACCTTTGGCCGTTAATTACCGGCACAAATTGAACTGTTTATTCTGAACCCGTCCTAATTCCAGATTTTTCAAAAAACGAAAATTAGTACTGAAGAACTATAAGGAGACCGCCTTAAATCCGGGTTCTTTTTAAAGTGAAAAGTATATATTATTTACATTATACTGCCTAATTTTTAACGCATGATTTATACTTAAATTTGGAAAAGAAATGAGAAATATATGTCTTTGAAATTCAAAAAGGGACGGATTTAAAGTGGTGTAAGAATAAGCTCTTCAATTTCTCGGCTCTTTTTTAGATGCACTTTTAAATTCTATTTCAATATTCGGAATTAATTTCACTTTCGAGGTGATTTTCGGGGGGATCTGTGTCTATATCTTACTTCTCCTTGCCGCTTCTGCAAGCCCGATAGGTCACGCAACTGACGGTCCCGGCGCTCTGCCTGCCCTCTGCCATAGTCATTGACATAACAAAAAATGAGGCGTTTTCTAAAAGCTGAAAGAAACTTATCAAAACAACTCGATGTATAATATTCATATAAATTACCGATGTATTTATATTATAATCGGTAGTTTATATATAAAACTACGGGAAGCGCTAAGAAAAGTGAAACTAATTTCAAGGACTTCTGTCCAGAGATTAATTTATGTAAGAAATTATTTAATTATTATATAATATTATTTAAACTGAAACCTCGTATTTCCAATTATCAAATGGTATCGAAATAGAATATCGTTGAAAAATATTTGTAAATTATATATCGTATGTTACTAAATATGTTACAAAGCCATATGTGTACAGCACGTTGCAGATATTCCTTTGCCTGAGGATACTGAAATGGACGATCCTTTGATAGTTATCGAACTTTTGAACGGTAAAATAACACATGGACTCGAAGTTTTAAGCGTTTCTGATAAATATCTCGAGGCAATGGATGAAGTATTATTGGATAAGGTAAGCTGATTAGGAACTGACAATCTTTGTAAGTATGTGTGCAGGGTGTTGCATCAAAGTACAGGTTAATACAACGGGTTGCCTACTCGTTTCGTTGGTAGGCGCGCGAGCTCGGAGATAGTCTCTCAGTACAAACTTGGCGATATACATACTTGCAAAACGATTTGCATACACTTTTTCATATTTCTTATTGGAAAAAAAATGAGTGCAAACCGTTTTGCGGATAAGTATACCGTGTTAGTCAATGTCCGAGCGAGCGTGTCTACCAGCAAAGTGATATATCGGATTAACTGTAACAATAGGAATGACTCTATTGCAAAAATGATAATTTGTCATATCGACCTGTATGTGATGCAACACTCTATGTGTGTGTGTGTGTATGTGTGTGTGTGTGTGTGTGTCCACAAATGTTAGGTTTACAATTATTTGTTAGATTTCTGTTGTTTGAAAATCGCGATATATTTATAAATGCAGTTTATAATAGTTTATATATAAATAAGCACGTTTCTTCTGTACAAAGGATAATTTTTCTTCTCTTAAAAATAGTAAGAAACGTTAGACAGTAATCATAAACGGAAGAAATGATTGTTTTCTAATTTCTTTTAAATTATATGTACTCTGTCGTTATTATATTGTTCATGGATAACTTCTGGAACTTGTAAGTTCCACCATAATTCATGTGAAAATATGCGAAAATATAAAGGGCCCTTAAATCGATGCAACTGGTCATAAATATCATTATTGTTTTTTAGATGGAAACAATGTCGGTCGCCACGACTTCGGCGGAAGGCAGAACAATGCGCGCAAATGGCGGTCCATTGTTTCCACGGTTTCCACCATGCGCGACTCCGGCTGCTGCATTGTCGGAAGACGAGGAGGAAGTACCCTCCCGAAACGTATTAAAGAGACAGGCGCAATTGCTCGTAGATACCAAAAGCCGTCGCAAAGGGTTCGCTTTCAAGAGATAAATTACTTGAGTGCAAGAATAAGCGAAATCGCGTAAAATTCAGTCTTTCTTTAGCATTAAGTCTATAAGTGTCGGTCCACAATAAGTATTTTAAACCTTAAGCCTTAAGAAATCGACCAATCACAATTAATTATTCTCTTCATATTCAACTGTGATTGATCAATTTTTTAAGGTTTAAGACTTAAAATACCTATTGTGGACCGACATTAATATAATCATGTCTACACGCACCGTTCTATATTTTGTTGCGTCGTAATTTCTCTGTTTCTTGCTCAAAACACTGACATTTCTGACTGCATCGCTATTCGATATAAATATTTTAGACAGCAACATATAATGTACGCAGTATTATTTTTATTATAATTTGTTGTAATTTTTAGTATTATATTATATGTATATATATATATATATATATATATGTATATATATATATATACGTATATATGTGTGTGTAATTATTAATCCACTCCTGCAGCTAATGACTTTACAATTGACCTTTAATTTCTCCCTTATCAGCTTCTCCACCTCCGCTTTACTATCCTTCCCTTCACCCATTTCTGTCAAATCTTTTATTGCCATATTATATATTTTTTCCTTTCTTTTCTTTTCTTCCACCATTTTTTTTTATTTTATTCTTTTACACGGAAGACACTAAGTCTGTCTTCACTACACACTAACTCTGAACTAAAGTAACTGCTTCCCCTTTTGCTATTGAAATACTCGTCTTATAACTTTGTATGCTTCTGTCCATATCCTCCTCTGTACTCTCATTTACATCCCCCATCTGCTCATATCTATCCTTTAAATCCTTTACCTCCTTATTTAATTCTCTTTTTTTTGCTTCCAACTCCCTCAATTTATATTCCCCCTTTTTTTAACATATTCTACATATCCTTTACTATCCGTTTCAACTTTCTTTATCTTTTAACATCCTTGCTTGTTACCGACTCCTCTTCCTTAAATGATACTATTTTACCGACATATACCGACCACATATTCTTAATCGATAATTTTCCTTATTTCTCGTCTATCCTACTTCTCCCTGCTTTCCCCACGCCTCCGGCGTTGCTCGTTCCTTTCGCCGCCATAACTTTCAATATTATTATAACTTTCAATTTACTACGCAATATTTTCTACGCCAGATTCCTTTCTACCTAACGAACGTCTCTTACTATCTTTCCTTCCACGTCTTCTATTCTCCTAAATCTTAATTTCTCTCTATCTCTTACACTGTTTATTATTCTAATTATTTTATAATCGTTTAAAATACTCATACCACATACAACGCACTTCCACTCCTCTTTATGTCATCTAACCAAGGTTATATACTTATATTATATATAATATATATCGAGATCGTGCAAAAACTGCATGCAATCGACATCTGTAGAGATATTACGAAGATCACTATGCGCAACGTTAACAAGATTCGATGGTAACGTTATGCTGCCACATAGCGGACGATTCAAGCAACTTTAGCATTTGAAATTGTATCGATAACGACTGTGAGCAACTTCTTGCCTTTATACACTTCCAAACATTTCTCCGCACATATGTAGTTCTTAACTAAACTATTAGTTTCTATGATTGCGTTCCGAGTTGCACACGAAACGCATGGACTGCATTACTGATGCGCTTCGAAATTGTTCCGTTTTGTCAATGCGCATGAAGCGCTTTAGTTATTCGTAACGGTTGCCTGCGCGTTGTGCGCACTAATGCGAATTGAAAATGGACACCGTGCAAAACGTCAACAAACGAATTCCAATAATTGTAATCTCTTCGTTGATACTTTCAAAGGAAAACGATAAAAGTGATAGTTCCGAATCGGACGACAGTGAAGATGAAAACATATTTCTAAATGATATACAGACGTTATCTGCCAATTTAACTACTGACTCGATATTATTGTTTTTATTTTCGCCTTGTTCCTTTGCAATAAAGTTCTGCAAAAATGCTGAGTCTATGAAATGCTGATGCTTAAACTAACGTGTAACCTGCGCATTATATAAATTAAGGTTAAATAATATATTAATTTGACTACCTTTCTCCATATCTTCTTTATTTGAAAATAAAGTTATTATTTTATTATTTTTTTGTATTAAAATCGGAAATTCATACAATTGCTGTTCCATCACAATGAAGGGTCCGTTGACAATTTCGAATTACGCAGGAAATACATAGACTGCATTAAATGCATCAGACGCATCAAATGCCTCAGTTGAAAATTGTGCAGCGAAAACGAACAGACCTAATGTGTTGGAAGGAAACTAAAAATTCAGCACGTGTAGTACAATCTAGGGAATTCTCTATATTCCCAATGCGTTCTCAATGCGCGCATTGCTTAAATCGGAACAACTTTCTATGTAGTCAACGCGCTTCATGCGTAATTCGGAACACATCGCAAGTATCCTTTGTTTGATATCCTATAGAAATAAATAGCATCACATTAGATTTAAATTTACTAACGCAGGGAACATAATACAAATTTTGCATTAAAAAAAATTCACTGAAATTTTTGTGTTAATTTAACACTAGAAACGTGTTAAAATGTAAATGTAAATAAATGTTATTATTAATAAACAAATGTAATATTAAATTAACATATTCATCTTGTTAACATATTACTTTTTAAAATATTCATCTTGTTAAAGAAATACAAAATTTCAGTGGATCTTTTTTAACACAAAACTTTTTACTGTGTGCGACTTGAACACACAAGAGTCACAGGTACGTTATTTTAGACATTCTGTTTTATTAAGTTACTGACTTTTCCTTCGACAAGTCGTAAACGCGAAAGATATTAATCTAGGAACTTCGATACTCCGATCCGCATTACCGATAATGATGTTGGACGCGTGAAACATCTTTCATAAGCGGGATGAAGAATCATTAAGTGCGTTCAAAAAGACATAACGGTTGCATAACAGTTGGACTGGAGTTCGTCAACGTAATTGGTCTAAATTTAGAGATCTAATAGTAAAAACCAATGATCACCGACCACTCATTGATCGCTTGTGTCTTCTAAACGTAGACATTAATTGAACTTCGAATTACCAAACGCACCAAATTACCAAACGCACCAAATTACCAAACGCACAACACGGTCGACAAGGTCAAAAATATTTGTTTTCGTGTTAAAAACGATCCTTGTTAAAAGTTTTATATTGAATTTTCAGCATAGCCATATGTTAATGTAACATAATTGTGATTATATTATTTAAAAATATTTGTATAATAACAGAATTTATGTGTAAGTATATGGTTAACACAAAGATTATGTAGTTGTAGAATTATTTTTCCTCGATAAAACCATGCCATCTATTAAGTCAATGTTAAATATTATACACAGATATCGCTGTTTTCTTTATGGCTTCGGCCGCACTAGAAGAAATCAAAGATACCGGCCGAACAATCAACGGATTGCACAGGACAACCAATCAGCGAACCGTGCGATATCCAATCCGAGAGCAGTATTCAAAAAAATCTCCAAAATCTCTACGATACAAAAGTTGCGTTCCTTTTTGGGTGTTTACGCGCAGTAGACTTTGTTCTATCTTCTTTTAGTATATAAACAATAAAGAAGGAATGACGCTTACAGTACGTGAGCTTCCAAAGAGAACGCAGCCCAAATAGTATAGGCAAGTCGCAGGCAACTAAAACGTTCATTTCCGTCTTAGCAGCGGTGGTGTAAGAATCGTGCGATCGTAGCTTATCGTATTTTGTATAAGTTTTGCTAAAGCTTGTAATAATTAATTAAATTTTGGAGACCTAAATACTGAGTGTTTTCTTATTTTGAATCCGCGAGTATATTCTTTACTTTGAATCCGTGAAATCAAAAGATGCTAAATCTCTGTTTGTCGTCAATCAACACCACTACATAAGATCATACACATGTGAGTATAAAGTAAAATTATAAAGTTAAGATTAATAAGTGCGTAACTAGTGAGTAATGTTATTTTGTAAAATAATGAGGATTATATATGTCTCCTACTGACAAAACGGCAATATATTTAATATTTTAACTTAGCATCAGAGCTAACATATAGTCTGGAATACATGATATTAAGCTGGCATTCATAATACAATTTTATATTTAAAATAGTATAATTTCCTATTTAAATTCATCTCCAAATGTAGCCGATGAAACGAGCCATACAGTTTCTGAAAATGAACTTAAGATGATCTTAAATATAAGATCTGACTATAAATATCACTTTTAGTATCACATGCGTGCGTTAGTATCACACATATGCGTACATTTTATTCCGTAACTTCGATATTGAAAGAAGGATTTGGTAACAATTATCAAGATTTAATGAATATGTTTTCACCAAATGTCTAATTACTATAACCAAATTTTTTAGTTCTATGTATACTAAACGCCATAATAGCTTTAACATTTACTAGACCCGGTGACAATAGCATTTTCGGTTACACGCATTGAATCGACATATTCGTTTAACTGCTGATTATTCTTCCATGAACTAGCAAGGATGTTCCAAAGCAGTAGTCATGATGCACAAATATTAGAAAATAACGCGTTTAATTGGAAATTTTCAATGTTACTATGCTAGAATAACATCAATAGAGTTTGCTGTACAGGTCCCATTTAATACAAATCCCAAACACAGAGAGAGTATATCATTACCATTTAATTTTATTATGCTGCGAAGAAATTTTGCTTCGCATTTGCTAAACGCTACGACTGAAAATCAAACATATTTGATCACTCAACAATATAAATACAATATAGCGCTCATGTTATGTAACAGTTAGATTGTTATAATAATTATCGGTTTTGTAAGATCTTCTCTCAACATTGTTCGGATCCTCACACGCATATAATTATATTACGCACGCAGATTACATACAAATATATCGGAGGGGACTTACAATTTTAACCGCCGGGGTTCTGTACGCCAATTTGAGGGAGGGGTGGTTTTTTGGTTGATTTTTTTCTTCCTTAGCATAGGATACCCTCTCTCTCTCTCTCGATGGATTACCAAAAGTCCGTCGGAGAGGAGACGCACACAAGCAACGTGAAAATACTTTGGGTTCTACCGAGAAGCGAACCCGGGAATTCTAGTATAACAGACCAGTGTGCTGTCTGTTACGCCATACTCGCACTACCGCAGCCGGGTGTTAGATTGTTGAGTAAGAATTTATAACATTGATGTTGTAAAATTGACTGTTAGTTGATGTTCGCTGAGTGTGAACTCCGGCCGACTGCTTCCCATACGCTCATTCGTAGATTGAGATTCGCTTGATAGATTAATTAATTATTCATAAACTATTGCGAATTTTCCAAAATGACACATGATTTTCCGATACAATTCAACAAATTTATTTTCACACGGCCGCTCTGTTTAAACTTTCCGGGTATCTTATACAGTAAACACCAGTATAACGCGAGTTCTTACAATGCGAATTCCTATAACGCGCCAAAGATATTACGATTACTGTTTTCATATAACGCGATTCTTCGTACAGCGCGCCAACTTCTTCTGTTTCATCGTTGTTTTGTTTTTTGACGCGGTTGCTCTTAATATAACGATAACGAAAAGTATTTTTCAATTTAAAAAATGTTAAAAAAACATAATACATAAATTTGTATAATTATATTTTTATTAAATTTCAATAAAATAAAAGATTTTTTAGTTGGCATCACAATAATCATTTCGAACATGTTATTTTAGATTATATGCGTTACGCGAGAAAAATTCCCATACAGCACGATGTCCTACACCGCGAATTTATATAGCGCGTAACGTATTAACCGCGTTATACGAAAGTCTACTGTATACACATATGACGGAAAAGCTGTATAACAACGATTCTATCGATGAAAGTTATAGAACACAGACTTAAGTAGCGGAAACTTTTAAAAGTTTTATAGGGACTTACGTACAAGGATATCTGAAACCCATAAATTTCAAACTTAATTCTTTAAAGACAGCTTAAACCCTCAGGTAAAAACACATAACTCTGGTCACGTATTCACATATTTTCAAATTTACTTAAGTTATCTTATGTTCAAATAGCATAGAAGGAAATCCTGAAAATCAGAGAATAAAAGAAGGGACCCTTTCTTCTATAACTTCGGAAAATTTATGGGTTCTAAATATCCTTGTACGTGTTCCAGGTAGTAACATAAAGATTTAAAGATTAAGCTGTCTGTTAGAAATTTCCACTACCTGGGTCTGTATTCTGTAACCGTCAACGACAGTGTTGTCGTTGCACAGCTTTCTCGTCGTATATTATATCTACATAGTGACACTGTAACGATAATGACATTATCGATATAAGTTACAGAATAGGGGTCTTAAATTGCTTCAGGCGAGTTAAAATTGTGGGAAAAAACGAAACGGTTTTATTTTGTAATGTATTTCGTTAAGATTCGTGATTGATTAAATGTTGTAACGATTGAGATCCTCGAAATATAACATTCGATGAAAAGAACATTCAATGCCGATCACATACACAATAATTTATTATATATTTACTAAAAATTATATAATGCAAGATACATAAATATATTCGAAATCGTTATAATACTTATTATATTTTTATCACGATTTATCTGGAGAATTCTCCCTACGGACCATATTATATTTGTTTTTGTTCTACACATAATTGTGTAGAACTTGTCTTTTCTCTGTAAGAAACTCATTAATATTTTAACATATTCACTATGTACATTATTTGACAATTATTTGACAATATTTCGCAATTATTTGACAATATTTTTCTGCAATAACAGAGGAAACTTATCTCCGACACTTCTAATAGCAATTCGCGTGTAAAACTCAACTATATCCAAGTAGCACATATTAATTTCATATACATTCTTTAAACTTGCATAACGTTTTAAAATCGTACATTTAAAGAACATATATGGAACTAACTGTGTTACCACTGGATACGGCAAATCTTGAAAAGATAAAAAGTAGCAATTTAAATTTTTGGATATATACGACGTTCATGTGCAAAATTTTATACATTTACTTATCATTTCCCGATATTTAACTTCGACGTTTATTTTTAACGTTATTTTGTCACAATAGACATATAAAATATTACTCAGCACTGCCGACGATTCACTTCGCAAAATATTGGGTTTTCACGGCTATTTTTAATGATATTCTACCACGGCAAATTAATTGTCTAATGATTGAAATTAGAGAGAATAGAAGGAAAGAATAGAAGTTCAGCAATCGCTTCGTGGGAAATTCTTCTTTCTAAGATAATAAAATTAGTCATTTACATAATTGCCCACAAACGATAACTTAATTTATTTGCCCATATATCATAGCGAGATTCGATATCCGAAATAGAGATCTTAAACGAGAGACTCGAGAAGAGACACATAAAACTAAACTCAACGTTCAATTTTTTTTACTATAAAGCTGATTTGAATATGGCTATTCTCGCTTTATTCCATTAACTTATTTGTTATCGTACAC
This sequence comes from Dinoponera quadriceps, assembly GCF_001313825.1. Taxonomy (NCBI): domain Eukaryota; kingdom Metazoa; phylum Arthropoda; class Insecta; order Hymenoptera; family Formicidae; genus Dinoponera; species Dinoponera quadriceps. The sequence goes on along the minus strand of NW_014556992.1, from coordinate 442,183 downwards.
GCAATTTTGATATTATATACCAATAAATCAGAAAAATATAAGAAAAAAACATAAAACCGGAATAGAATCGACAGAATTTAAACGCTGAGTATATGCGAACGAGTTATACTGCTATAGCAATATAATTATATTTTTAATTTCCTTAACACACACACACNATATAATGATAATTAAAAAATAATATAAACATTTATCAATCGAAGAAGTAGACCATAGAAGTCCGGCTCGACTAAGACTTATAATGTTTCATAAAAATTTCAAAGAAGTATGGGAAATTTAGAAAGCAAAGAATAAAAAGAGAATAATTAATAGCGTTAATAGAAAGAATAATAATAAAGAATAAAGATAAAAAGAGAATAGAATCGAAATAAAGGAAATAAATAGAGATAGTAATAATATTTATATATATAAATTGATATATTATAGCGTTTATTTTAATTTATTTTACAAAATTTTTGCATATTTTAACTTTCGTAACATAAGGGAGACCAATGTTAGTTGGCTATAGAAATAAGTTGACACATCGCTTATATTTCGGCTATTTTCTAACAAACAAGATCAAGAAAGTAGAAAACGCAAAACCATCTTTAATATATATGGCATAAATTGCATTTTATTATGTGCAATGGTTAGGAAATGATTGTATTGAATTGCAGTAGTGGAAGTAAAATCTCAATCTCATACAGTTTGGTACGCCGTAGCTTATATGCATCGTCAATATCAAGATAATCTAACAATCGGTGTAATAGCAGATTGCCTAGACGTTTATATTGTCGTTTTGTCAAATCAATTAAATTCATATTATAATTATGACATATACTTTTCAAAGGAATATAAAGAGGAAATAATAACATGCATAAATTCGAAAGCTTTCTGGTCGGGACGTAATGCAACTCTGGAAATTAATCTAAAGTTTACTTACTTCATTCTATACCGAATCTACAATAATAACGTACCCATAATTTGATATTTATAATATGACAATGATATTGGCATAATACCAATACTATACAGATAACATATCGAAACCCGTAGATATCGATATTATATCAGCATTAGGCAAAATGATATCGGTGTTAGACATTCAAATTAATATTATACTGAAATTGTTATAATACAAGTATTATAAAATAAAGATACATACAATATTGGTATAAAACCGCAGGTAAAATCATTTCGATACTCACGTCTCTGGTATAGTTCATACGCAACACATAGATTTGTAATACGCGATTGAGATATACTCATATTAAAGCCAAAATTTATATATGATAATGATAAACGAATAGCTTGATATATTTCTTAATCTGATGATATAAAAATTTACAGCATGTACAAGAAAATGTCAGTAAAATTAAAAGCATCTCATATTGATACATATATTACTGAAATATGTTCATATTTATATATATCTTAATTAATTTTATAATTTTCCTTTTTATATTAAAATAATACATAATATGCAGGAAAAGTATATTCGCTATGAAAGTTTTTCTCGTGCGTATTTCAAAGTCAGTATGCCGATTCGTTACGAAAGAGTCGTAAAAATTTCGTCGATTCGTTACGAAAAGGTCGTAAAAATTTCGTCGTAGATTTTACTATATCCACAGAATGTTAAATAGAAAGTTTTCAAGAATTTCTAAGCTATTTATCATTTTCTTTGTCTTTTTTACAATGAGTGTTATAATGGGTGTATCTTTTCGAACTTTCTAGAAAAATATCATTAAGGTTTTTAGTTTCTTCAAAATTTTCTTTTAACCATACTGTTCACGGTATCCCATATTTTTTCCCAGGTTTTCAGGCAATTTTTCTTTTGTCATATTTATCGTCGTCCGTTGTCCTTTTCATCATTTCTAGGAAGGTTCTGCAGCTTGTATACCTAGATTCTTGAAATGAACTTTGTCAGTTCATTCATCAATGAAACGTCCACCATTCCTTTGCTAAATGAAACATGATGTTGAAAAGAATTCTGATTTATTATCTTCTTTGTGCGTTTTTACAACCCAGATGTTGAAATATCCCATGTTTATATTGGACTTTTCCTAGACTTCTAAGAAAATGCCGAAGCCTAATTTGTTTTCGACGTTTCACATTTTCTCAGAAATTTCTAAATAACTTATTCTAATAAATTTTATATACAAAATATCGCGACAAAAACGCGGAAAAATGCATCTAGAAGTTTAGCTTCGGTAAAAATGTAAAGTTTCAAATTGTCGGATAACAAATTTCGATAAATATATTCAGAAAATGTTATACTTCGCCGACATTATCTTGATATTAATACATAATGTAAGAAAGATAATTAAAAAATAAAGATTTTCAGCTGAATTAAATGGAGATTAATTGCTAAGATATAACAAAATAAAATTTCGATGGCTATTACAGATTTTGATTTTATCTATTTCTGATAATTCGTAAGTAGCTTTCGTCAATAATGACAATTATACTAATTTATCCTCATTAAGGCCTCATTAAGAGTAATGATGAATTAATAGATTTTTTCATTAA